>NW_023604861.1:69709778-69991022 GCF_014898055.3 Talpa occidentalis
ATCTGCAAATAGTGATAGTTTTGACTTCTTCTTTTCCTATTTGGATTCCTTGGATGTCTTTCTCTTTATCTTATTGCTCTGGCTAGGACTGCCAGTATTATACTGAAACAGCAGTGGGAGAGTGGCATCCTTGTCTTGTTCCAGATCTTATGGAATTGCTTTCAGCTTTTCACCATTGAGGATGATACTGGCTGTGCTTGTCATAGATGGCCTTTATGATGTTGAGTATGTTCCTGTATCCCAAGAATTTCAAGGGCTTTTATCATGAATGGGTGTTGCACTTTGTCGAAAGCTTCTCAGCATCTATTGATATTATCATATGGTTTTTTATATTTCTTTTTGTTGATGTGTTGGATAACGTTGATTGATTTCGGATATTAAACCATCCTTGTGTCCCTGAATGAATCCAACTTGGTCGTGGTGAATTATCTTATGGATACATTGTTGGATTCTGATAGCTAAAATTTTATTGAGGATTTTTGCATCAGTGTTCATTAGGGAGATTGGCCTGTAGTTTTCCCTTTTTGTGTTATCCTTATTCGGTTTTGGTATTAGTGTAATGTTGGCTTCATAGAACGTGTTTGGTATTGTCCCTTCCTTCTCAATTTTTGGAAGAGTTTGTGAGGATAGGCACTAATTCGTCTCTGAATCTTTGTAGAATTCATTTGTAATCCATCAGGTCCTGGGCTTTTGTTTTTGGGAAGGTTTTTGATTACCATTTCAATTTCGCTGCTTGTAATTGGTCTGTTTAGATGTTTCTATTTCTTCTTTATCTAGCTTTGGGTGATTGTAGAGTTGTAGGAATTTGTCCATCTCCTCTAGATTGTTGAACTTGTTTCCATATAACTGTTCATAGTAGTTACTGATTATTCTTTTGATTTCTGCTGTGTCCATTGTGATTTCTCCTCTTTCATTTATGATCCTGTTTATTTGTGCTTTCTCCCTTTTTTCCTTTGTGAGCCTGGCTAGGGGTTTGTCTATTTTATTCATTTTTTCAAAGAACCAGCTCTTGGTTTCATTGATCTTTTGGATTGCTTTTTTAGTTTCAATTCATTTATTTGCTTTGGTTTTTATTATTTCTTTTCTTCTACTGGTTTGGGTTTTTTTTTGTTGTTCTTTTTCTAGATCTCTGAGCTTCGAGATTAGGTTGTTTCTTTGAGTTCTTTCTTGTTTTTTGATGTGAGCTTCTATTGCTATATATTTTCCTCCTATTACTGCTTTTGCTGCATCCCATACATTTAGGATATTAGTGTCCTCCTTGTCATTCAATTCAAAGATTTTTTAATTTCTTCTTTGATCTCCTCGTTAGTCAGTGTCTTCCAGTAGTGTGGTTTTTTAATCTAATGAGGTAGGATAGTTCCTTGCCTTCTTTTTATGGTTCATTTCTAGTTTGATGCCTTCATGGTCAGAGAAAATGGTTGGTATATTTCAATCTTGGTGTATCTGTTGATGTTTGTCTTGTGCCAGTATGTGATCGATCCTGGAGAATGATCCATGTGCGCTGAGAAAAATGTGTTTCCGTTTTTTTTGGGTTTAGTGTTCTATAGATGTCTGTTAAGCCCAAATGCTCTAGGTCCTTATTTAGAGCTTTAGTTTCTTTACTTATTTTTTGTCTTGTTGATCTATCCATTGTTGATAGTGGTGTGTTGAAGTCTCCCACTATGTATGTGTTTTCTCTGATGCTGTTTTCAGAGAGGACAACAGTTGTCTGATATATTTTGGTGCTCCTTCGTTTGGTGAGTATATGTTAATGAGTGTTATTTCTTCTTGAAGTATTGTCCCCTTGATCATAATGTAGTGACCATTGGGTCTCTTTTTATTTTTTTGAGTTTGAAGTCTGTTTTATCTGATATAAGTATAGCTGTTCCTGCTTTCTTTTTTGGTCCATTTGCTTGTAGGATTGTTTTCCATCCTTTAACTTTGAGCCTATTTTTATCTTTTGTAGCTAAATGTGTTTCCTGGAAACAGCAAAAGGTTGGGTTTTGTTTCTTAATCCAGGCTGCAACTCTGTGTCTTTTTATTGAAGAGTTTAGTCCATTTACATTTAGAGTTAATATTGATATGTTAGCATCTGTATTTGCCATTGTGTTTGTCTTTCCTTTGATTTTATTTATTTATTCTTTTAATAACTTTTTTTTTTTTTTGGTCTTCTTTCATTGTTATTCGTCCCTCTGAGGTTCTGGCTTTAGGATTCCTTGTAGTATTTTTTGGAGTGGGGGTTTAGTCGTAATGAAATTCTGGAGTTTCTCTTTGTCTGGGAAGGTCCATATTCTTTCTTCATAGAGGAAGGAGAGCTTTGCGGGATAGAGTATTCTTGGTTGGCATCTGTTTTCTTGGAGTCTGTTGACTATGTCCCTCCACTCTCTCCTTGCCCGTAGTGTTTCTTCAGAGAAGTCTGATGTCAGCCTGATTGGTTTTCCTTTGAATGTTATCTGTTTCTTCCCTCTTGTCAGCTTCATTATTTTTTCCTTGTCCTGGATTCTTGGGAGCTTTACTATTATGTGTCTTGCTGTGTTTTTCCTTTCGTCGTGGAAGTTTGGTGTTCTTCTTGCTTCTTGTATATCAATTTCAGCTCCTTCTTCGCATTTGGGAAGTTCTCTTCAATTATCTCCTGGAATATTTTCTCTGTTCCTACATCTCTCTCCTCTCCTTCTGGAATTCCTATAACTCTTATATTTCCTTTCCTCATGGAGTCAGATAGTTCCCGAAGTCTTTCTTCATTCTTTTTCCTTCGTACTTCTCTTTCCTTTTCTGTTTTGGTTCTTTTTATTTCAGTGTCTTCAAGAGTACTTATTCGTTCTTCCATTTCCTCTATTCTGCTTTCATTGCTTTTCCCAGAGTTCTTTAGTTCCTCCATTAATTCTTTGATCTCCTGCATTTCTTTTACTTCCCTCTTTAGGGACTCAATTTCATTCTTCTGACCATTGTTTTCCCTCTTTAGGACTCAATTTCCTTCTTCTGATCATTGTTTTCCTTTATGACTTCTGTCACTTTTTTAATCAGGGCAATTTTAAATTCTCTTTCTGGAAGGCTCAGAAGTTCTTCCAAGTTACTGTCGTTGCAATCTGGAGGGTGGTTTTCTTTTGTGGTGTGCTTCTTTCCTGAGGCGTTGTTAGGTTGCGTGTGGTTCTTCTACTCCCTACTGTCTGTTTTCTAATTTGTCGTATGCATTGGGACACTGTGTTGCTCGGACTGGCCGTCATCTTGGGTGAACTTCTCCGCTCCCCTCTGGCTCTCCAGGAACCATCTCTGGCTTCTGGGGGAGCTTTCTGCTGGTTTTAGGCAGTCTTTACTGAAGAAATGTCCCTGTTCTAAACTGGCGAAGCGGGATGCAGTCCCTGCGCATCCGGTCTCAGGCACACTCTTCTGTGTGCCCGGTCTGCCCCGGACGTGGGTGCCTGCTCCCTCTGTGGGCTCAGACTGCTGGTTGGAAGGGGCCTGGCGTGGGCTAACTTCCCAGCTGGCACTGGGTCCTCCAGAAGCCTTCTGCCCTTTTCAAGAAGTCTTAAGAAATTTCCCTGTTCTATGGGGTGTTAGTGACTTTTTTTCTGGTCGCTAGGTGGCGCCAGAGATCTCTCCTATTGTCCTTGGGGGGCTGTTTTTCAACTCCCCCACCCCCGTGGGACAGGGAACAGAGAGCGAGAATGGTAGGGTAAACCTCAACGGCTTTGGGGTGCTGTGTCTGCCTTGTGCCCCACTGTCGTGGAGAACCCATGCCCAGAATTTCGTGCCCCGGGTCTCAGTTCAAAGCCCTCAGGTCCAGGACGCGGGCTGTAGCCCAGTTCAGTGGCGCGGGAATGGCGCCTTTTGCACCCAGCTCCCGTGCCTGGGCGCCTGGTTCCTGCTTACTCAGTGAGGGACTTTCACCCCCGTGAGGGTCTCCGCGCGTCTCCCCGCAAGCCTAGGTCGCAGGCGCGGGGACCTGGGCAGCCGCGATCCCGGTCCGCGTTTGCTTTTCAAGCGCGCCAAGCGCACCGCTTTCCCGCGCAAGCTTACCGGCCAGCCCGGGGCTGTGTGCGAGTCTCCTGGGGTCTTTGTTCTTCTCTAATGGCGCCCGGAGCCATTCGCTCACCGCCGCGGCGGATCCTGCAGGGTTCTCCACAGCTCCTGTTCACGGGGTGTGGTGGCTGCAATAGTTCCTTTCCACTCACAGTCCCGCTTGCTGCGTAGTTTGTTCTTGTTGGTTGTTTTGGTTTGTTGTTTTCCTCCTCTCTGCGGGTCGGAGAGTGCCAACTCTGTGGGCGGGGGCGGGGAGCAGGGTTCTGCGCTTTCCTCCCTTCTGGTCCTCTTTTATGGCAACTTTCTTCTTCGGGCAGTTTGCTGGAGTCACCCATTTATCTTCCGTGTCCCAGTTCTCACTGGGACCTGCCACTTTTCCTCCCTATTAACTTTTTTTAATGGGAGATCTTACTCGCAGCGACTCCTCGCCGCCATGTTGCTCTGCCCCCCGAATAAATAAATCTTTTAAAAAAAATAAATAAAAAATACACATGGGATAATTAACAATTTTTGTATGAGTGCTAGCAAGATATTAAAAGGTACATAGGCCTAATTTTTTTGGAGTTGTTTGAAATTTACAGAGAATTGAACAGATATTATTGTTTCCCTTATTAACATCTTGTGTGTGGCACATTTAAGTATGGCACATTTGTTACAATGAATGAGCCAATATTGGTACTTCGTTATTAACTAAAATCAATAGTTTACATTAGAATTAACTAAGATAAACCCTTTATTTTGTACTGGCCTATAGACCAAATATATAATGCTATGTATCCACCATTGAAGTATAATACAAAAATGTTTCCTGCCTTATAAGTCCTATATGTTCCAGGCCTCCCTGCTGGCGCAAGGGGTTGAAACGTAACCTGTGAGTGAGTCTGTCTGCAGCCACTGCAGCACGAATTCGATCCCCGGCCAAGGAGCTACCCATATGGCGCAAAGACCTCTCTTGTCTCTCTGCTGCTCCCCTCAGCAGTGTATTTCGGTCAATCTGCCTGTTCTGCTCCCCACTCTGTCTCTGGTGAATCCTCTCACCCCCAACACCTCTGGCCTGTACCCCTGTTCTTGTATGCATAAATAAATCTTTAAAAAAAAAAGTCCTGTATGTTCCATGTTTATCTACCCTGTCCTTGCCCCAAATCCCTGAGAATCACTGATGTTTTCACTCTCTCTAGTTTGCCTTTCTCAGAATGTTTTATTATTGCAGTAATACAGTTTGTAACCTTTTTAGTCTGGTGTCTTTGTCTAGTAAATATGAATTTAACTTCCCACTTTTTTTGGTGGTGTGATAACTCTTTTTATTGTTGAATAATATTCCCAGTTCATTTATCCATTTGCCTTTCAAAGAACATTTGGATGACTCCCGGTCTTTGCAATAAAACTGCTATAAATGTACATGTTCAGGCTTTTGCATGGACATAGAGTTTTCAGCTCATTTGGGTGAAAACCTAAGAGCAGAATTGCCAGATTATATGGCAAAGTACAGTTTTGCTTTGTAACAAACTCCCAAACTCTTCTACAGTGCCCGTACTATTTTCCATTTTTTTTTCCCCAGCACTGAAGGGGAGTACCTGTTGCTCCATGTCTTTGCCAACATTTGTGCTGCCACATTTTTGTTATTCTAATAGGTGTATAGTGGTAACTCATTGTTAGTTTTGCTTGCCCATTTTTGAGTTGTTTGTTTTCTTTTTTTTTTTTTTAAGATTTATTTATTTATTTATTTAAACAAGCACTGGGTACAGTCAGAAGCGCAGGGAGGGTGAAAGAATTCACCAGAGCCAGAGCTGAGAGCAGAACAGAGTGACGCAGTACACTGCTGAGAGGAGCAGTGGGTGGCGCCATGTGGGTCCCTCACCCAGCGGCCAGGGATTGAACCGGCACTGCAGAGGCTGTGGACAGCTTCGCAGCCCAGCGCTCAACCTCTGTGCCACCAGGGGAGACCCGAGTTGTTTGTGTTTTCTAACTGATGAGTTGTAAGAGTGCTTCGTGTATTTTGGGTGCCAAGTCCATTATCAGATATGTGTTTTGCAATACTTCGCAAAATTTTTTTCTGTGGTTTGTCTTTTCATTCTTATAACAAGCTTAAGAAGTTATTGATAAGCCCACAATTTCTCTATGCTATCGTCTAGAAGTTTTATATCCATTTTGAGTTAATTTTTTGTGAGAGGTGTAAGATCAGTATTTAAATTTTTTTTCTATGTTAATGTCTAGTTGTCACTGCACCATTTGTTGAAAGATACTCTTGCCATTGAATTGTCTTTGTTCCTTTGTCAAAGATTAATTGACTGTGCTTGGTTGTTCTTTTTTTGGGTTTTATTTTATTCCATTGATCTAGTTGCCTACTCTTTCACTGTAATTTCATTTCAAATTGTCTTGATTATTGTAATCTATAGTAAGCCTTGAAATTAAATAGGAAGTCTCAATCTCAATCCTCTGACTTTTTTACTATTATGTGGCTCTTCTGGGTTTCTTGTCTTTCCATATAAAATTTAAAGTTGGTTTGTTGGTAGTTAGAAAATATCTTTCTAGGATTCTGAGTGGGATTGCTTGATAATGTAGATAAAATTGTGAAGAATTTACATGTTAGCAATGTTGAGTATTTCTGTCCATAAATATAAACTATCCATTTATTTTTTTCAAACTTACTGAGGTTTTATTTTATTTTTTTAATTTTATTTTTATATTCCCCATACAATTACAACCCCTTATTTTTACCCCAAGCCCTCTTTTCCCAGCCCCCCAACCCCCATAGAGAGTCTCTTGTTCATAGTTATTTGTTGATTTTGAGATTTTCTTTCTTATAGTTATTCTTTCCCTGGTCCCTTATTTAAATTTTCTAGATTCCTGCTATGAGTGAGACCATCCGGTATTTTTCTTTTTCTTTCTGACTTATTTCGCTAAGCATGATCTCTTCCAGCGCCATCCATGTTGCTGCAAATTGCATGTGTTTATCTTTTTTGAATGCTGAGTAATATTCCATGGTGTATATGTACCACATCTTCTTCATCCAGTCATCTATTTTTGGGCATTTGGGCTGTTTCCAAAGCTTAGCTATTGTAAATAGTGCTGCTATAAACATAAGGGTGCAGGTGCTCTTTGGAATTGATGTTTCTGTGTCCTCTGGGTAAATACCTAGGCGTGGAATTGCTGGATCATATGGAAGCTCTATCTTTAGTAGGTCCATAAATCTCCACACAGCTCTCCATAGTGGTTGGACCAGGTTGCACTCCCAACAACAGTGCAGGAGAGTTCCTTTTTCTCTACAACCTCGCCAACATTTGTTGTTGCTAGTTTTTTTAATATGTGCCATTCTCACTGGTGTGAGATGGTATCTCATGGTAGTTTTGATTTGCATTTCCCTGATTACAGGTGATGTTGAACATTTTTTCATATACCTGCTGGCCATTTGCATTTCCTCTTCAGAGAAATTTCTTTTTAGCTCTTCTGCCCATTTTTAAACTGGATTATTTTCTTTGTTTTTGTTGAGTCTCATCAGCTCTTTGTAGATTTTTGTGATCAGTCATTTATCATTAGTGTTGTGTGCAAAAATGTTCTCCCAGTGGTGGGGTTTCTCTTTGTTTTTGTTATTGTCTCTTTTGCTGTGCAGAAGCTCTTTAATTTGATGTAGTCCCAGCTGTTTATCTTTGCCTTCACTATCACTGCTTTGGGTGATGTGTCTGTAAAGATGTCTTTGATGTGCATATCATGAATTGTTTTGCCTATATTTCCTTATATGTATTTTATGGTTTCAGGTCTTATGTCTAGTTCTTTAATCCATTTTGAGTTGGTTTTTGTGCATGGTGTTAGGTAGTAAAGTTTCATTCTTTTGCATGAAGTGACCCAGTTTTCCCAGCACCATTTATTGAACAAACTTTCTTTGCTCCAATGCATATTCTTTGCTCCTTTGTCAAAGATTAGTTGACCATAAATCTGTGGGTTTATTTCTGGATTTTCCATTTGATTCCATTGGTCTGTATGTCTGTTCTTGTTCCAATACCATGCAGTTTTGATGATTATGGCTTTGTAGTAAAGTTTGAAGTCTAGGAATGTGATGCCTCCATTCCCTTCTTATTTTTTCAGGAGAGCTTTGGCTATTCAGGGTTTTTTATGGTTCCAGTATGAATTTCATCAATAATTGTTCTACTTCTTTGAAGAATGACATTGAAATTTTTATTGGAATAGCATTGAATCTGTATATTGCTTTTGGTGGATGGCCATTTTAATAATGTTTATTTTCCAATCCATGAGCAGGGGATGTCTTTCCATTTCTTTGTGTCTTCTTCTATTTCTTTTTTTTTTTTTTTAAAGATTTATTTATTTATTTATACAAGTACTGGGTACAGTCATAAGCACGGGAGGGTAAGAGGATTCGCCAGAGCCAGAGCAGGGAGCAGCGCAGGCAGACTGACAAACCACACTGCTGAGGGGAGCAGCGGGCATCAGGAGAGGTCTGCGCGCCATGTGAGACCCTCCTCCGGTGGCCGGGGAGCAGCCAGGGATCGAACCAGTGCTACAGAGGCCACGGGAAGCTTCGCAACCCAGTGCTCAACCCCTGCACCACCGGGGAGGCCCTTCTTCTATTTCTTTTAACAGTGTTTCATAGTTTTCTTTGTATAGGTCCTTTACCTCTTTTGTTAGATTTATTCCCAAGTATTTGATTTTTTTCGTTTTGATAGTAAAAGGGATTTTTTTTTATTTCTTCTTCTTCAGATTTATTGTTGGTGTATTGGAAGGCTACTGATTTTTTTTTTTAGATTTATTCATTCATTCATTCATTCATTCATTTATACAAGCACTGGGCACAGTCAGAAGCACGGGAGGGTGAGATAATTCACCAGAGCCAGAGCGGGGAGCAGAACAGGCAGACTGAGTGAAATACACTGCTGAGGGGAGCAGCGGGCGGCAGGAGAGGTCTGCGCGCCATGTGGGACCCTCGTCCGGTAGCCAGGGAGCAGCCGGGGATCGAACCGGCGCTGCATAGGCTGCTGGCAGCTTCGCAACCCAGTGCTCAACCGCTGCGCCACCGGGGAGGCCCAAGGCTACTGATTTTTGTATGTTGATTTTTTATCCTGCCACTTTACCGATAAACTATCCATTTATTTAGACTTTTTTCATCAGTTTTTATGTTTTCCTCATATAGATCTTGTGCGTATTTTATCAGATTTATATATAAATCTCTTTTTCTAGGTGCTGTTTTTATAAATAAAACTGTTTTTATTCAAATTCCAATTGTACATTGTACAATTATGTAGGAAAGCAATTAACTTTTATGTTGTAACCTTTAGATCCTACAACCTTGTTGTAATTTCTTATTCCTTCTAGTAGGGTGTTTTTTTTTAATTGATTCTTTGAGATTTTTCTGTGTGTAATCATGTTGTTAGTATGGGAAAAGTTTTGCTTCGTCCTTTCCCATTTATATGCCTTTAATTTTATTTTCTAATTGCAATGTGAAATGGGAGTGGTGAGAGAGGGACATCCTTGTCTTGTTCCTGGTTTTAATGGGGAAGCATCTAGTTTCTCACCATTAAGTATGATGTTCATTGTAGGGTTTTTTATATATGTTCTTTACTGGATTAAGGAAGTTTCTCTCTATTCCTAGTTTGTTAAGATTTATTATGAATAATGTGTGGGGTTTTTGTCAAATGCTTTTCTGCATCTATCACTATGATCATATGATTTTTCATTTTAGCCTCTTGATGTGATGGCTTACATTACAAATGGTCCCCAACTTATAATGGTTTGATTTATAATTTTTTGATTTAATGATGGTATAAAAGCAATATACAGTCGTCGAAACCATTACATGATACTCTGTCCTGATGCTGGGCAGCAGCAGTGAGTTGCAGCTGCCAGTCAGCATTTTTGATTTACAATATTTTCAATTTATGATGGGTTTTTCTGCTTGTAACTCAGCTGTAAGTCAAGGAAGATTCGTAATTGATCTTTGAGTGTTAAACCAGTTTTGCATGCCTGCAATAATTAGTCATGGTGTATAATTTTGTTATAAATTGTTGTGTTCAATTTACTAATATTTTATTTGAGGATTTTTGTGTCTCTGTTCATGAAAGAAACTGGTCTTTGGTTTTCCCTTCTGATATGTTTTGGCATTAACGTAATACTGGTCTCATAAATGAGTTAGGGAGTATTCCCTCTATTTTTATTTTTTGGAAGGAAGTGTAGAAAGTTAGTATAATTTCTTTATCAAACCTTTGGTAGAATTCACCAGTAACCTTATGACCTGATGCAGTTTTTGAAGGTTATTAATTATTGATTCCTTTTCTTTAATAAAAGTAGATCTATTGGAGGGGCCTCCCTGGGGGCGCAAGGGGTTAAGATGCAATCTATGAAGCTATCCATAGCCACTGCAGCATGAGTTTGCTCCCGGCCAGGGAGCTAAGCACATGGCACGGAAGACCTCTCCTGGCTCGCCCGCTGATCCCCTCAGCAGTGTATTTCAGTCATTCTGCCTGTTCTGCTCCTCACTCTGTCTCTGGTGAATCCTGTCATCCTCCGCACCTCTGACCTGTACCCCAGTTCTTGTATGAATAAATAAATCTTTTAAAAAATGTAGACCTAATAAGATTGTCTATTTCTTTTTGTTTACATTTTGGCAGATTTTGGCAGTTTTTTCAAGGAAGTGGTCCATTTCATCTAGGTTATCAAATTTGTGGATATAGAATTGTTTGTAATCTTTTTTTTTAATACTGTAGAATCTTTATTATCCTTTTACTGTACATGGTGATCTCCCTTTTTTCATTTCTGATACTAGGAATTTATCAATTTTATTGCTCTGTTCAAAGAATCAACTTTTGGTTTTGTTGATTTTTCTCTTTCAATTTTATTTATTTTCTTTCTCATTTCCATTACTTCTTTACTTGAGCTTCTTTTTGCATTTAACTTTCTAGTTCCTGAGGCAGAAACTTAAACTATTGATCTTAAATTATTAAATCTTCTTTTTTTCAGTGCTATAATTTTTGCTCCCCACACTAGGTTTTTTTTTTTTTTTTTTTTTTAAAGATTTATTTATACAAGCACTGGGTACAGTCAGAAGCGCGGGAGGGTGAGAGAATTCACCAGAGCCAGAGTGGGGAACAGAACAGCCAGACTGATGAAATACACTGCTGAGGGGAGCAGCGGGCGGCAGGAGAGGTCTGCGCGCCATGTGGGACCCTGGCCGGTGGCCGGGATCGAACCGGCACTTCAGAGGCTGCGGGCAGCTTCGCAGCCCAGCACTCAACCGCTGCGCCACTAGGGGAGGCCCCTCCCCACACTGTTTTGATACACACTTTGATAGGGTGCACTTTCATTTTCATTCAGTTAGAAGTATTTAATAAAATTTTCCTGTGCTTACTTCTTTGACCCATATGTTAGAGTATGTCATTTAATCTCAAAGTATTCTACATTTTCCAGTTATCCTTCTGTTATTAATTTCTAGTTTAATTCCATTTTAATCTGCGAGCACACTTACTGTGATTACTACTCTTAAATTTATTAGGATGTGTTTTATGGCCCAGAATGTGGTCTGTTTCAGTGAATGTTCTGTGTGAATTTGAGAAGAATGTGTTTTGTTGTTGAATGAAGTGTTCTATAAATGGCAATCTGATCTATTTGGATGAAGGTGCTGTGTAGTTCCACTAAGTACTTAGTGATTTTCTGCTTTCTTAATCTGTCCGTTACTTCAACGATAACAGTGAGTTTATCTGTTTTTCCTTGCTATTTTGTCTATTAATGGAGCATCATAAATGCATGAAATCACTTGTACCTTTCAGAATTTGGTATGTTTAAAGATAATGATAGTATAACCTTAGGCTAAAGGTAAATGTATTTGAATGTCTTTTAATCTTACGTAAGTCAAATTCTTAGTCTCACTGTTCATTTTTTGTTGTTGTGTTTTTCTCAAATATAGAGCCATTACATTTTTCTTTACTTCATAGTCTTCTTTCAAATTAGATACCTTAGATTCTTGTTTTGAAAGTAATTGCTAGTTTGCTTGTTGGTTTTGGGTAACTTCATGTATTCAGTTTCTCGAATGCCCATACTGAAAGGTCTAAAATGGGGATGATCCTTAACCTTGGAACGGAGAGGCCAATTACTGTAAAAGTTGTTAGGTTTAACACGCCATTTTATATTTAACCTTAAAAGGTCCAGAACTATTATTTTTATTGGTATTTTTCAGTTTAAAAAGTATTTTCTTGACCAGGAAGTTATTACTATACTTCCTTCATTCTGCAATGCACAAGTTTCATTTTATAACATATCTGAAATAAAAATGCTTTTTATAATGGTATGCTGTAATTATATGGAGGGTTTTTCCTTATTGGTACATAAAAGAATAGTTTATTTTGCTAATCTGTGGAGTGTAAAATTCAAGAAAAATCCTGTAATACTAATTTTACAGATGAATAAACTGCAGCTCACAGCACAAAATGGTCCAGAGTCACATTGTCAGCTGAAAGTAGGCTTTTGTTATCAAGTTCATTTTATTCCCCAAGGTAGTACTGATTCTTGACCTTTAAGCTTGTAAAAATTGTCTGGGAAGATATGTGTGCGCCCATCCTCTACAAATTTATGTCTAGGGTGGGTATCAGAAATACACATTGTTTCCTGCATTTCTTAAATAGGCCAAGGAGCACAGTTTTGAGGAGTCCTGCATTACAGCTTTAAGTATGCACTCAAACTCTTGACTTGCTGACGGAAGCTCTGGTTGACACATTACCATCCTTAGGTGCCTTTCAAGTATTTGTTAGTAATGAGGATAGTACTTGATATTTTTAATTAGTCTAGGAAGCCCCAGAACAAAGTTATAGGGTGGCACAATCCCATAAGGGGGCCCTGGCAGACACTAATAATCTGTCACTGAGCTCTGGGCTGCAACTTTCAATGAAACACATATAAAGCCTATTTACTGCCCTCTATGCTGTGCCTTTAAATCAGTATGTGTGAATTTAATGGAAAACTTTCCAACATTTTTTGGTACTGTTGACTCCTTATAAATGTCACAGACTGCTGCCTTTGCACTTTAGATTCGCTGTACCGCATTTGTCTAAAGGTAAGAGCTGGTTGCTGTTGTAAAGGTTCCTCTTTTTTCATGTTGCATTAATAGATCTTTTGTTGATATTATTGCCTTAGTTACTTCTGCTGGTTTGTGTGGTCAACTATTATGTAAAGCTTGAAGTAGAATTTAATAATATTGGTAAGATTTGATTGAGTTTTTTGGGGGGGAGTTTCATGCATTTCAAATCTTATTCACCTTATTAATTAGCTTGGAAATTGGTTTGCTCTTTGATATAGCAATAGTTCTTAGCAGGTAAGGAAATGTTAATTTGGGTAGTCTAGGGTGGACACCTTTTTTTCCTTAATTTATTATACTTCTTTTTCATCCAGAAAATTATTTTACATAATTCTTGACTTACCTCTTCCATGAAACTTTCTATATAAAAAACAACTACAGCTGCATTCTCACATTATTAATCCCTCATTACACTTGATTTTTCAGAATTTATTTTTGGACATTTTTTTATTGTATTATCTTGATATTTATATTTGTCAAGGGATAATTTTGGAATTACTGATTTATCATTAAACATTAAATTTCAAGTGACAGAATGTCATCAAATAGATATTCATGTGGCTGAAAAACAAATCCAGATATTGAAGTGGTAACTTTAAAGAAATAAGCCGCAATCCCTGTTTTTTTTTTTTTCCTTCAGTTACTTAGAATTGGCTCATTTGAAAATGTATCACTGTCTACATTAGCTTCCTGGAGGTTTGAGGATTGGGAGAGTCAACCTTTTGAGAACCCTATTTTAGAATAAAATCTTAAAATTGCTCTTTGAGTCATATAACCTAAACAATAATGTTGCTTGCTTAAATTTATGCACCTTTCACAATGGACGTGATTTAAATATGTGGGAAATTGTTTTAAAACTTGAATCTTCATTTAATCTTCAGACTTCTTCCCACAGGCCATTTTGCAACCCGTGTTGGCAGCAGAAGACTTTACTATCTTTAAGGCAATGATGGTTCAGAAAAACATTGAAATGCAGCTGCAAGCCATTCGAATAATTCAAGAGAGAAATGGTAAAACATTCAGTTTAGAAATCTAAGTGCTAATTGCATTTTTTTTTCCAGTTTTGATGATTCTCATTCTAATACAGTTTTAAATGTAAATTTATTTCAAGTTTGAAAGTCTCTGACTGACTTAAGAGATTCTGGAGTATAAACTTCCCAACAATGTGTGTGTGACATCTCAAAGAAAACAGACCAGAATAGATTTAATGATGTGTTAGGTTTCAGAGAGCTTGATTTTCTGCCTAGCCATTGTTTGTGAAATTCAGTGTTTTTAAGGGGTCACAGTTGGAGTTACTATAGAGAGAAGGTGGCTGCTGTCCTTCTGGTTTATCATTGTTAGGACCTTTCTAGGAGACAATAGTTCTCATGCTTTATCAAGCATTGGAAGCAGGTGGAGGGTCTTGTTGAAATATATTGCTGTGTGCTAGTTTCTCATTCAGTAGGTCTTTAGTGGGACTTGATACTTTGCATTTTTAATAAGTTCCCAGGTTATGCTGAAGCAGCTGGTCACTCTCCTGAAAGCTACTGTTCTAGGGCAACAGGCAGATATGATTGACTTGCCATCAGGTGAAAAAGAAAACAACTCAAAATCTTGGTAACCCTCTTTGGTTTTAACTTTTTCTGACTCTCTGCATAATCTCAGTTTCTCTTTAGTTCTTCGTGCTTTTGTTCCCTTTTTGGATATACTTGAACTTCAATGGACATATGGATTCAAAACATCTGAGTTTCTAACTGTATTCTCATTGGTGTATTATCTCCTCTGTAATCCACTTCTTAACTCTGTTTCAGATTTCTGGCTCTGGTAACCTGACCTTAATATCTAAGTGTTCCTTTGCTCCTTTTCCTTGTTGTCTATATTCATTACCCTGCCTATATCCACTTTAGTGGTTTAGCAACAGATCATTTCCTCTGATTGTTTCTTGAAGCTATAGTTCAATCATATTCTATTTGAAGGGTCTGGAATGTGCAAAGATAGGGCTTCTCTTGTTGGAGCGAAATGTTAGGGTGTTGCAGGGTCTCTTGTGGATTCTCCTCTCACTTGTCTGATGTAAGAAGAGACTCTATTCCTTAGAGGTTATGGTAGAATTAACTACCATAACCATTTCCTAAAAATCTTAAGATGCTTTTGACAGCAGATAAGAGAGCTGTTTTCTGTGGATAAAAATAATACCACCCTAGTCCTAAATGATGCATGATACTGTGCGCTTGCTTATATAATCCTTTTCTCTGATATTTCCTGAAATTTTGTTTTATTCTGAACTATGGAGTAGAGATTTTTGAAGTTATTTAAGTTAGTTGAAATTGTTTTGGAGGAATCAGGGTTTTTTAAAAAGATTTATTTAAAAGATCTATTTTATTTATTTATGAATATAAGAGCTGGGGTGTAGGCCAGAGGTGGGGGAATTGTGAGAGGATTCACCAGAGACAGAGTGGGGAGCAGAACAAGTGGATTGACTTAAATACACTGCTAAGGGGAGCAGTGGGAGAGAAAGGAGAGGTCTGCTGTGCCATGTTGGTCAGCTCTCTGGCTGGGGATCGAACTTGTGCTGCAGTGGCTGTGGATAGCTTCATAGTGCTGATACTTAACTACTTGCACTACCAGGGAGGCCCAGAAAAATCAGTTTTGATTAAAAAAAAATAGCTGATATTAGCACTCTAGTTTTAAGTTTGAAATTTAATTGGAAATTCATTTAGATTTCTATGAAAAGAAACAAATATGTATGACTTATATCAACTGGATGCTTCAGGCTGCCAGTAGCAGAAACTTGAATGGAAATGTATAAATAGCAAGAAATTACCTTCTCATTGAGGAAGTCCAAATAAAGGGAGGCAAGGAAGACAGGTTCAGGGTTGATTAATTTAGTGGCTCAGTGACGATATCCAGTACCCTGATAACTTTCCATCTTTACATTCTGCCATTTTTCAGAGTCTTCTCTTATGACTGCACTTTGGCTGCCTGGAATGCTGATTCAACAGTGTCTCATGAAGAAATGGGATTCCCCCCCCCCCATACCTCTCTTTTTGTTAGCAATCCTTTAGGAATTTTCTCCTTAGGTCATATTGGTCAGGACAGGGGTGAGGGGGTCACCCGACTTTCTTAAAGCCTTTGACAGAGGAAATGAGGCCATTATGATTGGCTTAAACCAATCATGAGTCTCTTGTGGGGTCTTTTGAATACCTGCTTGCCTGATGGCAGCACAGACCTGGATTATATTAGTAAAGGAGGATAGAGGGGGCAACGTATAGGAATGGCTGCTGTCAAAGCATGGGGTGACCAATTTGCTTACATTTAAACATAAACTACTAATACTAAGCTTTAGCCACAGAATTTTTAATACTTTAATTATGTTGCTTAACTTAGCTCCAGAGTGTGTACCTAAATCATGCTGATTGTAATCAAAACTGAAAAACATTTGTGGTAAGAAAAATTCAAAGGTTTCTGGATCCTGGTTATCAAAGAATTTGATGAAAATATATATCTGTATTATTTTCATGGTTTTGAAGTATTGCATACTATTGTTTTATTCTTTCCTTAATTCTTTTAATTTTCCTCAGAAAGATTATTAGGAGAATACTAATTGTCAATCTTTGATTGAACAAAATATATTTGAGATTAATAGTTTGAATAGATGTGAGTTTTCTGGTTGTGGTACTTTCTTAGAGTGTGTAATATGATACTGTTTGGGGACACTGGGTAAAGGGTGTGTAGCAGTACAATTGCAGTTATCTCAAAATAAAAAGTTGAATTTAAAAATGGATTAAACATCATGGGGTTTAGAATAATAAAGCTTTAATTTAGAGCAGACCCAAAATCCTGTAGTCCTATGTGAATAAAGAAATGGAAGGTAAAAATTAAGAGACATGCTGCTAATGTTGGGGGAATATGATAATTATAGATAGGAACAGACCATATTACCAACCTGCCTTATTATCAAGGAGGTGTAGGTAATAAAGTAAATTAAAGCAGTACTTAAAATTACTTGCTATGGGTTATTTGCCTTGGGCCTGTGTTGGTACTGCTCTGGTTTATAGTTATTATACCAATATATAAATAGAAACTCCTAGGGCAGAGAGTGTTTTTTCATATATATATCCCCAGAGTGATTAGTACCTTGCTTTTTTGCATATAGTGTAAGCAGAGTCCTTTTCAATAGCATTCGTGGTTGTATGAATGAAACGTATTAACATACTATTTCAGTTAATACAGGCATTTTTTGTTTTGTTTTGTAAACTCTTTTCCCATTTGAGGGATACCTTAAGAACACAGTTTGTTTTATTGTTAGGAGTTTAATGATTTCAATGGTGTATCCTTAGAACAGTATGTGATTATGGATGATAACAGCTTATATTAATTTTTATTGTCATATATTATTGTTATTTTTTATTTTTTATTTTATATATTTTTACATTATTTTTCATTTTTGCACAATGTATGCATTTTCATCTTGGTTATATTCCCCATACAGTTCCCACCCCCCTTATTTTGACCCTAATCCCTCCTCCTGTCCCCCGCCCTGTAGTGTCTCTCGTTTATAGTTGCTTGTTGATTTTGATTTTTACTTTATTATAATTATTCTTTTTCCTGGTCCCTTATTTAGGTTTTCTAAATTCCTGCTATGAGTAAGACCATCTGGCCTTATTTTTGATGGGCAGTGCAAATAATTGTTGAGCAACATCTCTAGATAAAATTGTGAATTTTTTGGTGGAACTGATTTCCTAAAACAAGAAAAAGTTAAAAAAAAAAAAACCATAGCTAAAAAGATAATAGTTTAGAATGTATTTTTAATAACTATTTCGTAAATCTTGATGAACTTAAAAAATGAATTTGTACTCCTTTGTGAGCTAGAAAGTAAGAGATGAATGTTTTCAGTTGAGTTGATATTCTTTCTGTGTGGGCTTTGGTCTTGAACAGGTGTATTACCTGACTGCTTAACAGATGGTACTGATGTGGTCAGTGACCTTGAACAAGAAGAAATGAAAATCCTGAGGGAAGTTCTAAGGTATTCTTAATTTTTGTATGGATCATTAGTAATATTGTAACGTGATCTGTATATATATACTTTTTACTCCCAGAATATTATAAACTGGTAAATTTAAATTCTCTACTGAAGACCATGAAAAATAATTGACGTTTTTATTTCTCATTTCTGTTTTTATATTTCTACACTTGATCTTAGCCAAAAGGCTTAAAAGCAATTACTACATATATATTTCTTAATGGACAGAAAAAATTATTTTCAGATGACTCATACCAGATCAGCCCAAATGGGAGCTACTCCCATAATGGGAAGAGGATACTGGCCACCAATGGAACAAGTTGCAGTAGTCACAGCCTGCTCCCAGAGGGGAGTGTAGTGGCCTGAGCTGACCAGGAAGCTTCATGGCTTCTGGATCTTGGTATTAGAGGTGGCTCAAGCCACGTGTTCCACAGTAGGTAACTGGACATGTAGACAACACAGACTGAAGCGCTTGAAGGGGGGACAGATAACCTCCAGGGTAAAGAGGACAGCCTCTATCCCAGATTACTGTATTACCATCTCTTCCTTGCTTCAGATACATGGTTCTCAGATGAATGCTGGCATGAAGTTTGCAGGGTTGTTTCTTTTCCCCTTAGGCCTGTAGGAGTCTCCTTCTACTTGTAGTTTTGGAAGGGAAGAATGATTGAAACACCTAATTTTAAAGCCTCCTGTGAGAATATATATATTTAGTGCAATAGGAGACCTGCAGCCATTATATCACCTGCAGAATGGGGCCTAGGCTTTTGGGGACCCACCTTTTTTGGTATCCTGTCATCCCTGACCTACCTACCAGCTCCCCAACTCCAAAGGAGAAAGAGAAGATAGATAGCATGATGGTTAGGAGGATGGGCCTTGCAGGGAACTATAGAAGGAGCTCTAGGACTTGGTGCTAATTTCAGGGGATTTGAGTGGTTGGGAGGAGAGAGACTGTGTGGATGTGTTTGTGTGGATGTGTGTGTGTGTGCTTTCTAGATGCCACTGGAAAAGTTAGAATGAGGGTAGATATGGATCAGGAGGATTATAACTGATATCTCTTACAAAAGAGAGAACATTCTGTATTAATAGGATTTGCCATTCAAATTTGGGTTTAGGATTTCAGACCTGTTGGTTTTGTTCAGCTAGGGATCATTCACATTTCCAGAAGAAATTAGTAACCCTGAATTTATGTTACTGACTACATTATGCTGTATATGACTACATATGTCATTCCCAGCTTATTGTAAACCTCTTTAAGCAAAGCCTGGTATTTTTCATCTTTGTTTCTAAAATTCCTTGCACATAGTATAAGCTTTGGTTAGCATATTGCTTGGATGAGTATTTGTCCTTTGATTAAATAATGAAAATTTACTTTCTACTATATTTCTGTGTATTTCAGAAAATCAAAAGAAGAATATGACCAGGAAGAAGAAAGAAAGAGAAAAAAGCAGGTACCTACAGAACATATTAATATACACAGCAGAAATATTTTATGCTATTATGTCTTAAATTTATACCTAGGTTTTGCTTTGAAATTTAAGCTTATGTGGAACTATATAGCTATTCAGAGAATTCAGTTTTTCTTGGCAATTTTAACATTTTTACTTAACTTTATGTGTCTTATAATTTATCCAGCAACCTACCTTTAAAATTCCCCGTGAAGACCAAGACTATTAACTCCAAAAAATTGTAATACCATATAAAAATTCCCCTTAACTTTATGCATGAAAGAAGATTATGAAAAACTGTTTTATTCTCCTGACTTATTTACTGTTTTTGAAACAGCAACGGTAGTTACTACTGATGGTCCCTTGCAGACTTTACCATTATCAGCTTGCAACAGATTAATTCTGTATTATGTTTCTTTGCTTACTGTTCTTCCATTAAAAACTATTTCCATAAAGTTCCTGATTGTTCCTAAGGATAAATTAAACTTCTATCTGGTTGGGGTGAAGGAAGTAATACTTATTTTTGTCTTTCCCCTTGTCTAGCTGCTTCTCCCTCCACATTTTCCCAAATCTCTCTGAAGGGAAATGGAGACCTAATATAAACTTAATCACTTGAAAGTTGTTTTCTATTTTTCCCCTTCCATCACTATAACACATGCTTGTATCAGTCACTCTCTTTGAAAGGCCTATTTTACCACAAGGTACCCAATGAAGAGTAGAAGAAAACATGTTTTAGGATTAAGAACTGATTTATGTATCTCTGGGTAAATCAAAAACTGGCAATAGATGTGAAATTCATAGATAGTAATATTGTTTCATGTAAGGGTATAGACCAGAAACCAGTTAAAAAATGCGATCAGAAAACATTTATATTAACTCCCTGATTTATAAGCAAACAATATTAGGCTTCTTAAATAATACTATGTTATTATGTTTTAGGGGTATTATGTTTTGGGATTTTAAGACTTTTTATTATGGACATTTTCAAATACTCAAAAGGAGAGCTGAAAGTAATAATGAGTCCTCATGTATTCATCACTCAGCTTATGGGGGCTTATAAATTATCTATAAACTACAGGCAATTAGATTTTCCATTTTTTTTAGGATAATGCATTGATATCAGTTTACTTAACTTTTTCTATAACTTAAGTTCTTTGATCTAAATATACTATGCTGTTTCAGAAATGGGAATAAAGCAATGTGTGACCTCTTCAGGCATATCAAAAGAGTGGCATATAGATTATTTTATGTGGAAAATCACATTCTAATTCAGAGTATTTTTTGGTATTTTGCTCAAGGTCACAGGGCAGTAAGGGTGAAGCCTGAGTTTAAACCCACTTCTTGCTAAGACCAAAGTCCTAATCCTACCAGTGTAGTTACTCTTGTTACCATGAAATGAGAATGTTTAAACCTACCTCAAAAAGTAGAAGATACTAAGTGCTGAAACCATCTTAAAAATTTTGAAAAAATAGTCTCTGGTTCATTATTTAGTAGACAGCAATTTTTTTCCAACTAATTGTCTTTGAATCCTTTAAGTCAAAATTAATAATTTCTTTTTTTAAATTGTATTCTGGATTCCTGAAGTTATCAGCGGATAAACCAGAAGAACCACCAGTGCATACCAGTGAAACTGCAAAAATGAGTAATTCACAAGGGGATGGCGAACATTTTGCCCACCCACCTTCAGGTAAGGTTAAAGTATACTGAGATTTCTTTAATAATATAATTACATTAATGTTGTATTGGGTGTGTTAATTTCTCATATATACTTAGCCTTTACAAACCCAGGGAGAGAGTATTGACTAACCACTGACCATTTAAAGTTCTTTGTGAATTTAACTGAAGAGGATGCAGGTAGCATATAGACAGCTGACACAGTGAGTGGTATCTAAATTTCTTAGTGAAACCAGGAACCCAAAGTAGTGAACAAAATTCCTAGAGGGAGCTGCCAGCCTTTGTGCCATGGCCATAGCATACAAGATATGTTCATGTAGCACTTGGGATATGACCGTCTCTGAGTGGAGTTTGTGAGTGAGAAGTTTAACCTGCAAAGAAATTACTCTCCTGATGACTTAAAGCACAGCTAGAAAAGAAGAGGTTGTCAGTTGAGCCAAATGTCTAGAGAGAATCTACCAAAAAGCGATGAGAATCCTTGCAGTTAATGTTACTGGACGAACTTGTTCAACATGTGGCAAATTCACTTTCCGTCTACTCCGATTTGTAAGAAAATAAAAGAAGAAAAAATTTAAAAAACAGAAATTGAAGTATAACATGAATTCATGTCATCATAGATTTCTATGGTGTTAAATAATCATCCTTTTCTTAAAAAAAAAAAACGTGTAACTGTCAAATTAATTGAACTATCACTTTTCCAACTCTACGGTTTCACATTTGGGAGTCAAGCCACTTCTGTAAAGTCATCATCAGCAATTAGGAGCCATGTTTAACTGTTATCTACTGTAGTTGCCACATAATGTATCCAAGTTCATCTTTCTTTCTTTCTTTCTTTTTTTTTAAAGGTTAACAAAAGGTTTATTTACAAGGGAAGGGGAATGAGGAAATGTACAACTCAGGGAGAAAAGAGGGAGATAAATTCTTTTTTCTTTTAATCTTGTCTTTTTTTTTTTTTTAAGATTTATTTTATTTATACAAGAGCCAGAGTGGGCCAGATGCGCGGGAGGGTGAGAGAATTCACCAGAGACAGAGCGGGGAACAGAACAGGCAGACTGACGAAACACACTGCTGAGGGGAGCAGTGGGCGAGACAGGAGAGGTCTGCCGCGCCATGTGGGACCCTCACCGGCTGGCCGGGATCGAACCCGTGCTGCAGAGCCTGTGGACAGCTTCACAGCGCAGCACTCAACTGCCTGTGCCACCAGGGAGGCCCAGGATTAAATTCTTAAATGTGTCCTACCCGTTCCTCCAACTTGGAATCCCAAATGACCTGTCATCTTCATTTCTGTTTAAGTTAGTTTGTAGCTTTCTGTATAGGTTGCTTTGTCACTGTCCAGCAGCCTGAAGAGTTTTCCTTCTTCTGTCCTACAAGGCATTAGTCACTCCACCCCTCTCATGCTAGAATAATGGACTTGACATTGTAAAGTTTCTTAAGAGTTTGATTTCTGCTTTTACTGTGCAAGTTTTTTTTGTTTTTTTTTTTTTATCATTTGAAGATACATGTATCATGTTCTCCCATTATGCTTTTAATTCTTGGCATCATTTTTGTTTTTGCTTTTCTCACTCTGCTATATTGCATAGTCCATGTACCCACTGAAAGTGTTTTATCTTTAAAAAAAAAATGCTTTATAAAAAATAGCTCAGAGGGGCCTCCCTGGTGGTGCAGGGAGTTAAGTCTCAACACTATGAAGCTATCAGCAACGACTGCAGCATGAGTTTGAGCCCCCCGGCCAGGGAGCTAACCCACATGGTGCAGCCGACCTCTCCTTTCTCACCTGCTGCTCCCCTCAGCAGTGTATTTCAGTAGATCTGACTGTTCTGTTCCCCACTCAGTCTCTGATGAATCCTCTTACCCGCTGTCCCTCTGGCCTATACCCTAGCTCTTGTTTGCATACATAAATAAAATAAATCTTTTTAGAAAAATGGCTCAGAGGAGTAATCAACATGTAAATCCTGTCTTTTGGCACAATCACTGAATAGCTGGAAAGTACTCAGTGCTCATGTTGTATCTGCCTCCAAGTTCTACTTTGAAATCTTTACATTTTCTTAATGTATTGGTAGGTTCAGAGTTATCTTCAATATGCAATTACAAGTAAAAATTATTGATATTACTGGCACTTATGCTTCCGGTACTGAAAATTGCAGCTTTATATACAGGGTCAATTATAGTTTTTACCTGCAAACAAGTTTGAAAACCAACTACTAGTAGGGGATTACTGTTTATTTTTTTTAATGTGGCAACCTTATATCATTATAGTATTGTTCTAATCTTTTTATACCTTACAAACAGCAGGAACTTTGTGTTTGTTGAAATATAATTAAAAACTAGTTAAAGCTTCTTGAGGACAGACATCAAGTTTATTATTCCCACCTGGCACAGTGTTGGCACTTTGTATTGATGGAATGAATAGGAGAAAAGAAATTAATACTCATTTGATGAGCCTCACCTAATACCTAATATTCCTTATAGCATTCTAATTGGTCTCTATCTAATTACTGCCAGAAATTAAAGTACATTTTGGTAATCAGTCAGTACAACCTTTGGCAAGAAAGTTGGAAATGTTGCCTGAAACGTCCTCCCTCCCTGAAAAAGGCCTGAAGATTCCTAGCTTAGAACATGCGAACATTGAAGGACCAATAACAGTAAGTAAATGATATATTTTTTTAAAGAACTATGAGCGAAATGATGAACTGGGAACAACAGGATAGACATTTTGTTATGATCTTAAATTCAAACTTTAAATTGAATCAGTCAGTGGGTATCTGTGTCATTTATTAGGCAGACTTGAAACTGAATAATTCCTTGTCTTTTTTGACTTAGAATTTATCTTCACTTGGAACAGAAGAGCTCAGACAGCGAGAACACTATCTCAAAAAGAAGAGAGATAAGTTGATGTCCATGAGAAAGGATATGAGAACTAAGCAGATACAAAATTCAGAGCAGAAAGAAAAACCTGCTGAGGAGGTAGAGGTATGGCTGGCCTTAGTATGTCAAAATCTACATATCTAAAGTTGGAGTCTCAAAATCAGAACAATAAAGCCTCCAAATAGAATATTGCTTGTAGATCTATTCTCATTAACCTCCCTGTAAACATAGCAACTGCTAAGTCTTTTCTAGGCAATGAGATGGTTGTGATGAGGATTTTGTCAGGTGGAAATGAAAGCAGTTTCATTGAACATGTTTTTCTTAAGCAAGAGACAGCTGCCTATTTTATCTGATGCTTTGGAATGGTTTTATCACATAGCAGCATTAGTGCCCTAGCCACCACGTCCAAGACTTTCCTAAGAAGAGATTTTTACAGTTTATGTGTGACTTTAAAATTATTTACTAAAATGCGCTTGTGTTGAGAATTTTAAATATGAACCCAGTTTATACTATAGCCAATTTTCTTTTTCTTTTTTTTTTTTTTTTAAGGAAATGACAGAGAAACCAGAAATGACAGCAGAGGAGAAGCAGACATTAATAAAGAGGAGATTACTTGCAGAGAAACTTAAAGAAGAAGTTATTAATAAGTAACAATGTAGCAAAACAAAAATTCAGATTTTCCTAAAAATAAATTATTTAATCCTTACACTAAGCTTGTTAGTTGCAAATACTTTCGCTATGAGCTTATATATCATTACTGTTTGAACATCTGAGCTGAAGGGTGGTGGGGAAGGCAGCTCATGTTGACCAGCTTAATATGTCTCTTGGAGAGAGGGCATAGGAAACTAACCAGTAGTGCATTCATTCATTCAGACTTGGTTATACCTATTTATGGTAAGCATTATGTTAGGTGCCAAAAATACAACTGTCAACTAGATACTCAGGGTTCTGCCTTCCTGAGGCTAGTCAAAAAGACCCAAAGAGCAAACTGGTAGAAAGAAAGTGGTGTTATAAGCAAGGCTCACCAAATCTTGTGAAAGCATTGTTTAAAGCTGATTGGAAGGTTAAGTACAGGTAGAAAGGGGAGGAACAAGCAAGGCCTGCCCAGACTGTTCTAGAATAAAGCACCTGCTGAGAAGCTGGCATTATGGCTGGAGTATATGTAGAATGAGGGGAGTGTTAGCAAAAATTAACTTTGGGGGTACTAATTTTCAGGGCCTTGTAGGGTAGGTGAGAATTTAAAATTTTACAATGTCAGTGGGGACTCACTGACTTTATACAGCAGCGGAGTTACATTTCCATTTACAAAAGCTCTGTGGCTGCAGTATGGAGATGTTTGGGTTAGAGTGACTGTGGGTCTATAAGGAAATCCAGTCAAGAGTATCTGAGGAGGCAGTAAAATGGATTTTAGAATTTTGCGTTTGAGGCAGGAGCAAACAAGACTTTATAGATAGTGGGGTATGTTAAAAATAGTTGCTCTTCCTAGAAAAGCTACCGTTAAAATTGATAGAGGGAAAAATTGATGGCACCCATTTAAGGGAATGCTGCTGTGGGCATAGGTCTTTTTTATATGATCTTGCATCCTGAGTTCTCTGTAGTCTGATTCAAGATAATCAGAATAGGAAACCTTTTTTTCAGGAACTTCCTGTGTTTTCTTTCCACCAGCACCCCCTTTCCTTTCGTCATGGGCCTCTTAAGGTTTAACTTCATTTCATTTCCTTAAATCTAAAAACTTTTAAAAAGGAATACCAAAATTAAGTTTAGCACCAACATTCAACCTGCAGAGAGAAACCAGGATTACTTTGTATTTAACATTTTTGTTTACTTAGATTAACAAGAGGAACAACTAGTGATTAAAACACAGAAATCTGTTTCATGTAACTTTTTATTAAAAATATTTTTTGTATTGGATACATGTTTACAGATATAATTTTAAGAGAACCTCAGGCATACAAATGTGGGCTCTGGCTTCACTGAATGAAGATAAGATATAAAAAAAAAAATCCTGATCTGCCTGAGGGCAGTCATTTAAGACAGCAGCTAATGTGTAATCTTCATAGTTGTTCTTTTCAAGGGATATTTTAAGTATTGTCCGTCTATCGTTGTGGGTGAGCACATGTATCATGAAAATTACTGTCATTCAAGAAAACATTCACATTTCTGCTATAGGGAGAGTTCCCTATGATGATTTAAATGTTTAAGACTTAACGGCAGCTACTCAAGAAAATTAAAAGAAACTAAGGTAGAAAATACTTCCTACTGAAACTTAAAATTAATTGGGGAGAGCTGTAAAATTAATCAGGGAGAGCCGAGTGAACCAAATGCTGCAGGTCTGGGCTTCTTAGATTACAGGAAGAAATTTACTAAGAGCTAAGAAGAATGGATGGGCTTGATAAAACTTACTTGAAAGAAAATGTGTTTGTAGGGGACCCTTACTGATCTTGGTTTAAAATATCCTGAGTCACTTGCTTATGAGATGGAAGGTCTTTTTCATTGTATGTACCTTTAATCAAAGACATGAAAACAGCTCCATGCTATGATGCTTTGGTGTTGAGACTTTATTTGTTGAAGGCACATCCTCTCTAAGTAGAGTCAGTGATATTTAAAGTGCAGTTGACCCGCATTTGTTTAGAAATTCTTTCATTCAGTCTGGTGTATGACCTACTGGCTTATAATAAATATCTGTGGATAATTTACTGGCTTTAAAAAGATACGTAAAATGGACACATCTCAAAATGGAATATAACTTATATTTACAACAAACCAAACAAAGCAACAATCATAGAATTACAGGGTCACATTTTAATTCCTGAATTTTACAGTTCAGCATTAATATCACCACATGTATACAAATGGTGTAAAACAAGTACAGTGGTATTTTTAATACAAAATAAACATCTGTTTTATGGAAAAACTATACTTCATATCTACACAGACAGCCCATCTTTTCCAAACAATAGCCAAATTAAAACTAACTACAAAATCTCCAAAACAGGGAAACTGCTTCAGTTTAAGCTATTCCAGGAAAAATGGACCCATAACACATTACAAGGGTGATCTGAAGATTGTAGCTGGAATTACTATTCTTAGTCTTTTTTTTTTCCCCAATGCATTGAAGTATAGCTTGGGGGATGTTATTTCCACTTCAGCCTTATTTCAGATCATAGATGAGCAAACTAACATTAAAATATTTACAGTTAACTTGCTGTTCTAAAAATAAAACCTTTTAACTGTTTGCCTCAATTTATTATTGTAAATTCATTTACGTACATGGAATGTGCTTTTACTCTTTTAAAAAAGCAGCTTTTATATTACACCCTTGTTTATTTACGGAAAAGCTTTATGTGCTGCATACTGACTTTGACACTGAAGTAACTTCTTGGATCAAAATGGTCTCTATATATTAAATGTCACTTAATTCAGCACTATTCTTTGTATGTTAGTTTTATAAATTGCACTTTAAAACTTGCCTGCAGCTCTGAGAGAGGACTTTAATAACAAAGCAGAAAAGTGACTTCAAAGTATCTTCCACAAGAGACAGTACTGGTAGGAAGTTGAAAACTTTCTGTTCAATACATTCTCAAGATTTTAGAGATCATTTCTGAATGCTACTGTACTGATTCTTGGCATCTATTATCCCTAAGAGTGCCGATTTAATACTAACAAAACTGTCCATTTTGAATCCAGCTTGTTTGTTTTCTTCAAAAGACACACCAAAAATTCCTGGTGTAGAAACACAACATGTGCTGTACTACAGGGAGTTCTTTACTCCACTGCCTATTAGGCTGCATTTCTGTTAAATCTTTAAAGAAATGGTCCCAACAGTTTAACTTAATTTTTTATGATAGCTGAGTTTGTTTTCCATAAAAATTTCTTTTAAAAAGAGGCAACTGATTAAAAGAACAACATGGCCAGCACCATTATACAAGTAATGTTATTGGGTTTGCAACTGAAGTTTTATAATTGTTTCTATTTCAGGTACCCCCCAGAGCAACCCTGCATTAATATTCTATCAACCATGTCCCTCCCCCAAACTGTCCCCAAACCTGAGAGTTTCCCTGCTAAGAAGCTATCTCCCAGGTTCTGGTTACTAACCTTGTTTGGACAGCCTGAAAGGCAAACCCCTTAATTACTAGCAAGTGGATCAATTTCCTGGGAAGCCTGTTTTTTTGTTTTGTTTTGTTTTTATAGAACTAAACTCTCCTAGCTGATGTATTGGGCATCTTTCGCTGCTCCTTGTATATTTATAAGTTCAAGTGAGAAAGCTTTCTGATTCAGATTTTCAGCTCTTGAATAGTTGCAGCATTTTAGTAAGACCACATGTTGAGGGTCCCCAGTAAATATCTTATGAACCAAGGCGAGGTCTTTTCCTGGGGGATGTTTCTTCTTCTTCATCTTCCTCTTCATCATCTGGATAGTCCACTAAACCAACCAAACTTCCCTGTTGAATAAGAAAAAAATTGAATATATGTAACAAAAACAGAAAAAGTGTATCAGTATGAAGTCATTCAGAAAAGATTGGAAATTATTTTTCTAAATTATGTTAACCATATATATCTGAAACTAACTGATGAGTCTGAGAAATGAACCACTTTCTGGGTACCATCGATGGTCTTTAGTTACCCTCAACTTTTCAAATTGGCACTTGGACTTCTAATATTTATAAATTTCAGTTCAGAAAAATTTCACTGTGGAAAAAGAAATGTATTTCCAAACAGCAGGACTCAATTACTACATGAAGCTGGAAAGGGTCTCAGAGACAAACTTGTTCTTTTCTCTAATTGTACACTAATAGCTTATCAATGACAAGAAACTTTCTATTACTCTGTTCCTCATGTACACTTTCCATCACTGAGCACATCATTGCTTTTGTTCTTTTAAAGAATAGTTTTAAATGGTCTAATGAAACAAGTCTTAAAAACTAATGACTACAAAATTTAGGGCTCGCCTCTCTATCCAAAAGTGAGGATGAAGCAATTCATTTTATGAGTTAATGGAAAATCCTATTATAAAGTGCTGGACACTATGCAGAAAATTACACTTCCTCATGTTTGCATTTACTTTGAAACAATCTCATGAAATTTAGTCACATATGTTACAGGTTAAAAGGGCTACTGTAAATCTTTTAGGATTCAAGTGGATAAATACAATTGAAATAACTTATATTTCATACCTCAGTAACTTTTACCTAAAGGTTCCATGCATCTGGTATTAACACTTTACCTTAATATATCTGAAACACTGTAATATTAATCAACAAAGGCCTTCTGTGTAGATATCAACAGTTATCAGAACAACTTTGAACTAAATAAAATGAGAGAATTTAGCTTTTTTGCTAAGCCTAACAACAGGCCTTAAATCTGGTAAGAGGCAATATGGCTATAATGTTAAAACACTGTTGACTGTACCTGACTTTAAATTCTAATGCTTCTTATTAGGCACATAACAGTTTCCTATCTGTAAAATTGGTGGTGTAACTACAGTACTTAGACCTCATTTAACTATTTTGAAAATTAAACTGAAAAAATATGTAAATTAAAGCTCGTGATTAAGTGCTGGGGATGTTGAAGAGTTAAAATATTGCTATTAGCAATTACTATAATTATTTTTATTTATTTGGTTTCTAAGCCAAGAGGAGAGAGAAGACAAGTTGGACAAGAGGAGAAAGAAGACATAATTACAGTATAAAAAGGCACCAGACTGATATTCACAAAGATGACAGCAAGTTGAGAAAAATTTTAATTATGATCAGAATTATATATCATAATGTACAAAACGGTTCAGTCTCAAATGGTTTTGATTCAAATGATTTTTTTCTTAAAATTAGTATTCTATCTGAAAAATACAGCTATAAAACTTAGCTTTGAATTTTATCTCTATTATCTATACACGTATAAAGAAAATGAACTAGAAGGCTCTGTACTTCAGAATACCAGGCACAGGGAAGGGGAAGGGGTGAAACTGAAAGTGGGAAAATTTTAATTCTGTATACTTGGGCAGAGACACCCTACCCTCCTCCTAAGTTATTTTCTACCCTGGTTCTCAGAGTAACAGGTAAGCTTAAACTTGCAAATGTAGCAGACTAGAGCCATCCCAGTAAAAGCTAGGTAGTTCCACAGGGAAAAATACAACCAGCTCCCAGCCCCCAACTTACAGATAATATCCCCCTGACCAAAGGAGGTCTATATGAAGTTAGCATCAATATGACCTGCTCATTGCCTTTTAACTGCCACATTGAAAAAATTAAGACGTCATTTACATACCATAAAACTCACCTTTTTAAGCCACTCACAATTTAGTGGCTTCAGTATATTCACAAAATTATACAATCATCATTAATTCAAGAACATTTTCATCAACACTCCTACCTCTCCACTAAAAGTCCATAACATCAAGTCACTCTCCATTCTTCTCTCCCCCCAGTTCCTGGCAACCGCTAATCTTTTTTTCTATGGTTTTGCTTATTCACGTAAGTGGAATCATACAGTATGTGGCATTCTTTGTTTAGTTTGTCACATTTAGCATAATGTCTTCAAGGTTCATCTAAAATTATAGCATATACCAGTAATTTATTACTTATGGCAAAATAATAGCCGTTGTTATCCATCAGCTGACAGACATCTGGGTTGTTCCTACTTTTTGGCTACTGTAAATACTGCTGCTATTAACATTTTAAGTCTTAGTATGCACATGTTTTCAGTTCTCTTGGTTATAGACGTAGGAGTGGAATTTAACTCTCTAGGCACTGCCAAACTGTATTCCAAAGCTGCTGTATACCATCTTACATTTTCATCAACAACATATGAGGGTTGCATTACTCTTAAATCCTCACCAACACTTGTTTTTGTCCCCTTTTTATTCCAGCCATCCTTGTGGGTGTGATGTGGAATGTCATTTTGGTTTCAACTTGCCTTTCCCTAATGACTGTTGATGTTAATCATTGTTTATTATGCTTATATGGTCCATTTGTGTTTCTTCTTTGGAGAAGCATCTATTTAATTATCCATTTTAAAACCAGGAATTGGGTTGAGGTATAAGATACATGACTTGCAAATATTATCCCCTCATTCTGTGGTTGTCTACTTACTATAAGATGGTATCATCTGAAGCATAAAAAGTTTTGATTTTGATAAAGCCCTATTTATTTTTTAATTTGTCACATTTTCGGTTTTGGATTTAAGAAATCATAGCTTAACCAAACGCCATGAATATTATTTACCTTTTTTTTCAGTGCTAGTTCTTTAAATTATCTCCCTTATTCACTGAGCTAAGTTCTATAAAGTGTCACGAGGCAGAGACTAACTTCATGTGGCTATCCAGCTGTCCTAACACCATTTGTTAGAAAGCCTATTTTACCCCTCACTGAAGTGTTTTGGCACTCCTTTTGAAAATGTGTGTTTCTTTTTTTTTTTTTAAGATTTATTTATTTTTTTATACAAGAACCGAGGTACAGGCCAGATGTGTGGGAGGGTGAGAGGATTCACCAGAGACAGAGTGGGGAACAGAACAGGCAGACTGACGAAATACACTGCTGAGGGGAGCAGCGGGCGAGACAGGTGGGACCCTCACTGGCTGGCCAGGATCAAACCGGCACTGCAGGGGCTGCGGACAGCTTCACAGCGCTGCACTCAACCACCTGCGCCACCAGGGGAGGCCTACGTGTGTCACTTTTTAATATGAAATAAAACCTAAGCATTAAGAAACACTGGGGAGTTTTCAATATGAGAAAAGGTCTGAAACAAATGAATAATAATTTTAACATAATAAATTGTTACCTTAATTCACCAAATTAACAACTGGAAGGAAACAGAACGCAAGATATATTCTACCCCATGGGAAAAGAGTAGCTCTTCCTTAAACATAATTAAAATGAAAAAATAAAGTTTTACATCTAATTTTTATAGCTTCAAGTTATTTATCTCAACTAATTCTAATAACTAATATCAGAGAACAATGGTTAAATAATAATAGGGATAGTGGCATCTTGTCTTGTTCCTGATTTCAGTGGGAGTGCTTAAGTATAGAGTCAGCTTTTGGTTTCAGCCTTATATACAAGTTAAGAAATTAATCACTTACCCTATTTTACTGAGCATTTGTATTTGGAGTCAATTGTCAAAATTGTAAATGTACATGAAATAATACGTATGTGAAATGCATCTAGGTCACATACAATGGTTCCCCGCCCCCCCAAAGATTTATTTATTTATTTATACATTCAAGCACTGGGTACAGTCATAAGCTCGGGAGGGTGAGAGAATTCACCAGAGCCAGAGCAGGAAGCAGAGCAGGCAGAAGGACAGAAGTACACTGCTGAGGGGAGCAGCGGGCGGCAGGAGAAGTTGCACACCATGTGGGACCCTTCTCCGGTGGCAGGGGGAGCAACCGGGGATGGAACCGGTGCTGCAGAGGCTGTGGGCAGTTTCGCAACGCAGCGCTCAACTGCTGCGCCACCGGGGAGGCCCATATACAATGGTTTTAAATACAAAAAGCTGGAAAAAACTTTTATGTCTGGCAATATGGGTTAGTTTTAAAGTATAGCCATACTATAGAATTCTGTTGAAGAAATTTTTTCATGTCCTGATATGGAAAGCTTACAAGATAAATTTGTATGTGAAAAAGCAAGAAACAGTATGAATCTGTGGCAAAAGAGGTGTTTATTTTAGCATCTACTAATGGGTTCTAATTCTGACTTTGTATTTTTCCTCAAAGAAAATTTATACATTTCACAGTTACACTGTGCCTTTTTAACATTCTTGTCTTTAAAGATTATCTCATTAATTTCATTATTAGCAAATGTCTCATTAGCCTTCAAAACTATAAAAATTTCAAAAAATGATTGTTAAAGGCATATCAGAGTTTCAGGATGCCTTCCAATGGAAAACAGGTTCATACCTAATCTATTTAAGTACCTATCAATATGACTGCAGCAATCAACACTAATGGTTTAGATGAAGAAAAGGATACTAGTAATTAAGAACCTGCCACCATTTAGAAATGTGGCCACAGACTCTGAAGAAGATGGAGAGCCAATTTAACTAGTGCTTTAATTCTCTGGACTCCTACAGTGATTAATTTCAAATTTCTGTGATAGTCTTCAGTAAATAATGTTTTCCAAGAATAATTATTATTTTTCTCTCTATTCCCCCAAAAGACACAGACAAAGGTGTTCAGTAATCTGTAGTTAGTATAAAAAAGGATGAAAAAATGTGGTTGTGCTAGCACTTGATTTTACTTGTTCTTAAATTAAAAATTATTTGGAAGGAAATTAAAACTTCAAGGTAATAATACAGAAACTGTAATGAAGAAAAATGAGAGGAAAGAAAAATGTGACAATTACAAGGCCTATCCAGAAGGCTCAATATCCAAATAAATTATAGTGAAAGAGCATAAAACATTCCAAAACTGAAGGGCATAACTATTTAGCTGAGAATGCCTGAAGTACACCATCATAAAGTTTTAGAATGCAGAGATAAACCCCAAATGCTTCCAGGAAAAAAGAAAATAAAATCACATACAATATAAAAGAAATAAGGATGCCTTTGGATGCTTGACAGCAGTAATTTTCTATGTTTGAACGAAAATTATTTCCAGTCTGATTCTACATTCAGTGAAATTATCAATCAAGTATAAGGATAGAATAAAGACATCTTCATATGCAGAAGAATTCAAATTTTATCTCTCAAGGTATTTCTTTATCAAAAATTATTAGAGGATGGAAATGTTCCACTAAAATGAAAGGGAAAATCATGAGAGAGACATGGGATCTAAGAAACAACCAGTACAAGAAAAGGATAGAGACAAAAGGAAGTCTTAGCATGATGGGAGAAGAAACCTCAGCACAACAGCTGTGCAGCAAGTTAGGAGAACAACTAATCCAGGCTGGAACAGGATGGGAGACTGCAACAGCAATGTTTCCAGTAGGCAGACTATGTGGAAACAAACCCAAGATGCACTGAAAGAGAGGCACATAACTACTTCCAACAAATGTAAAAAGACTGGCAGAAAACTATAGAAGCAGCAATAAGTTGCAAAGAAAAACACAACATAGAAAAAGATAGGAGGGCCTCCCCTGGTGGCGCAGTGGTTGAGCGCTGGGCTGCGAAGCTGCCCATGGCCTCTGCAGCGCAGGTTTGATCCCTAGCCACCGGCGAGGGTGCCCGCTGCTCCCCTCAGCAGTGTATTTTGTCAGTCTGCCTGTTCTGTTCTCCGCTCTGGCTCTGGTGAATTCTCTCACCCTCCTGCGCTTCTGACCCAGTGTTTGTGTAAATAAATAATCTTTTTTAAAAAAGCACCTATGCAACCAGCTTTAAAAAAAAAAAGAGATAGGAAAATAAATTCATGGAAAAGAAATGTTTATATTGTTGTTTTAGGTATAAAACTATTAAATATTGTTTTAACCAAAAACAGATACAAGGAAGAGTAAGGGTGAGATAAGGAGTGTTTATATCTGCTGAATGCTCACCTACCATAACGAGAATTTAGTAAGTTACATCTAATTTGTTAAAACAATATGGCAGTATTAACATGTTGTTTAGAAGCAGAACAGCTAGAAGAGGTCTAAGTTATTCCGTGGAGAGAAAAGGAGTTGATTTTTCCCATAATATAAACTTGTCTTTCAATACTACTTGAAATACTTTTGAAAGTGCCCATTGCTTTGGTTAAAAAAGAAAAGCCAGTACTTATTGAGAGTTGTCAAAAGATGCTCTAAAATTTTTCAAATCATTTAAATCTTCACAGCAAGCCTATACTTAGCATGAGCGAAATATGAGAACCACTTGTGCATACTACTTATGCAGCGATACTCACAAGTATTATGAAACAGCTATATAAAGTAAAATTCTATAGTCATCAACAATATTTTAATACCACAAAAGTTCTTATAACAAATAATAGTAGTATATGAAACTATGTTTATATAAATAGATCTCAATTATGTGTCAAATAAACAAACCCATGTACTTAAAGGAAAATCAAATTTAGTCAATCATGTTCTCTGATGATAATGTGCAGTTTTTTTTCTTTGAAAATTTTTTTATCAGTAAATGTGAAAGGATTTTAAAGATGGAAGAAGCAAAGTTTCTTAGTGTCTAGTCTCACATACCTTGGTAGTTGTTACTGATGTAGTCAAGTTTGCAGTTTTGGAAGATGATCCATTAGAACTTGCTGGTGGTGTCTGAGCCACTACTGATTTACTGTTTGTACTGTTTGTTCCATTAGTAGCACTGGTGGAGTGGGAGAAAGTAAATTTGAAGCCACCAGAAGACGCCCTTTTGGGAAGGTTTTCCTTGTCTTCACTTTCTTTTGCTAAAGCAAAAATTGAACCTGTATCAGTAAATATTGCTAAGTCAAAGCATCTGAAAAGAACAATGATTTAAAAATGTACAAAACATTATTTTCCCTTTATTAGGAGCTAAAAAGAGTACAGCAGGATATATATAGTGATAAATTTTTATTATCTGGAATCTTAGAAATTTCAAGAGCAGAAAGGCCTTAAGAACCACATAACAGAATCAGTCATCCTATGCCAGAACTGTTCATTGTTGTATTTATTGTGATACTTCCAAGCACTCATTAGCTATCTACCTCTTTTATTATGTATCTGCAGCTTTGACTCTACTTCCATAATCTCTGTAAAGATCTTCATCTCTCCCACATATTAGTGTTTCTAATGCCTAAAGACAATGGTATGGTCATGTCTCTTAATTCTCTTAGGTTTTGAATATTCCAGGTTCTTTCATCTGTTTCTTTTATCTACTACCCTTTAGATGTTACCACTATTTCTGTATTATTCTTAATCATAACTAATACTTTAGGTATGGTTTCACTGCCTCTTTTGACTAGTCAGGGCAGTGCTTGTAATGAGTAAAGGTAGAATAATTTGGCTATCAAAAGACATCTATTCTGCAAGGTATTTTAATAGGCTGTTTGCTTTCCTAGGCTAAATGAAGTAAACAGAACTTATGGCGCTGACTGGAAAAAGTGTGAGGCCGAGAACAATAGTTTCAAGAAGATGCGGTAATAACTAAAACACTAACTAGTGAGAATTGCCTTTAGAAAATATCATGTTTAAAATCACAAGCTTATATATAAAGGCCAGGATGTGTATTTATCTCGGGATCTGCATTTTTTATTAACTTTTAAATGATATATAAAGGACAGTATCCCAATAATGATAATTTCTCAGGAAACAGCATTAAAGTGATTCTTTTGAAAGAAAGATCTTAGTTTCATAAACACATTTGGTAGTTTTATTTCTCTTAATATATCATTGCGAAACTTTTATACTGATTTTAAAACTTCAAAGAGAAAAGTCATTTCTTTGAGCTCAGTTTCCTCACTTGTAAAAGGGCCTAGAGAGGGCCTCCCCTCATAGTGCAGGCGGTTGAGTACAGCACTGTGAAGCTCTGCAGCGTGGGTTTGATCCTGGCTGGCTGGCAAGAATCCCACATGGCGAGGCAGACCTCTCCTGTCTCCCCCGCTGCTCCCCTCAGCAGTGTATTTCAGTCAGTCTGCCTGTTCTGTTTCCCACTCTGTCTCTGGTGAATTCTCTCACCTTCCCGCGCATCTGGCCTGTACCCCGGTTCTTGTATGCATGAATAAATAAATCTTAAAAAAAAAAATTAAATAAAAGGCCTAGAGAGCTATGGAAATTATCTATGAATCTACATGATCTACTGGAGATTTTAGTACAGAAATAAAATCAAGACTATTCACAGAAGGCAAAGTATTAGCAAATAAATTCAATTTCTATATGGCAAATGAAGAACATCACAAAATAGCATGTTTCAAAACCATTTTAAACCTGAAAAGAACTCCCCAACTTAGAAAAAGTGCATTTTAAAAGGGTATGATTCAATATAAAATTCTAGTCTTTCATGTTTTATAAGCTATGATTGAACCTTGACAAGCTATTGTGTAATTTCTGTTCTAAATAAGAGAATGCACTCTTCAAAAATTTAAGAATTTAATACCTTTTTTATTCTCCATAAATTTTTCATAACTATCTGGAAAATCATCTTCTGGTTTAGATTTTTCTACTGGTGCCACAACTGCTTTTCCTTCCTCATCTTCATCTTCATTAAACCACATTTCCTCGTCCTCTTCCAAGGCTTTTGCATCTCTGCGAAATCTGTTACTACGCAATATAGATGGTACACTGTAAGAAATATATCATAAATATTGAGTAATCTTTTAAAATTTATGAGCAGATTAAATTTGAGAATATGTATAACCAAGGGGAGTGGAGGTAATTTCAACCAAATATAATTTATATCATAATCATCTCAATGATGATCTCAATGATGATACACACAATATAAGCAGAAAATACCCCCAAATATGTATCATACATTTTTTAAGTTACAACATGAAGTGCAAATGTTTCATATAAAAGACTGGGGTTGAGAGGATATCCTATCCTTCTACACAACCCTGTACCTGTATAAACCTTGTACCTGTATATACTTGTAATGATGGAAAGAAAATTCCTGGGTAAATTTCTTATGTTAAGATCCAAATCACAAACAATTATGGATGTAATTTTATAAGCTATCAGTGTAAAATACTAAAACAATACCTGTTCAGTTTCTGATTTTGTCTGTCCTTTTCTTGCTCATATTTAGTCTTCAATCCTTTGAATGTCTGAACATATTCAATTGATTCAAGTGCTTTATAGAAGTTTTCAACTATATGTGCAGTAAGAGATTTGATATCTTCCTGTATAAGTACAAAATTTACATTTCAAATATAATACAGAGGTTTGTTAGGAGAATAACTTTAATTTTTTTTTAATGTTCCAAAACTGATCAAAAAAGGTTTTCAAAATCACCTCCTAAAAATAAATGTTCTAATATCTTTTTACAAATGAGCCATAATGCCACAGAAATTTGGGGGAAAGGGGAAGCATTTCATTGGAGTCCATTTGGGGCAGTATAAAGAACATTAGAAAAGTAAATGGACTTAGTCTATGTCTTAAGTTTATTTTGTGTATTTACATAGTATGTTACAATTTAAAAAGCGTTTGCAAATGCAATTTTACTTGTTCCTCATAGAAATTCTATGAAATAGGTTTATGATTCCCTTTTATAGAAAAGGAAAACTGAAACACTTGATAAAGTTTGGATGATGGCCTGATCAAGAAGAGCACACAGCTAGAAAGGAGATGTTGAAATTATATTTTCAACAAATGTTAGCTGTTACTTAATGACAACATGGAAAAATCTTTCCGAAATAATGAAAGAGCCCATATAGATCTAATAAACTATTTACTTGAATTCCATTTGTCTTTTTCTGCAATCTTCCAATGGTGTAATTGTTGTGAAATAAACTAATTGACTGTAATAACTTCTAAATTTTTCTTCTAAATGAACCATTTTAAATCACTGCAAAGCAGGTTCATTATCAGAAATAAAATTAGAAGCCTATTAAAATGGTCTGTGTTGTATGCTGAACAAAAAGGTAAGTTTTGCAACTAAATGCTCACTTATCAACCACTCAAAATTATTTTCAGAAAAACAAATCACAGAAATGGGGTGGGGCTTTAAACCCTACAATTCATTTTATCAGAATATCACCTAAACTTTGAAAGGAAAAAATATGAAAGTTAATTTCTGATTCATTAAAACAGCACTCCGTGAACCTGAACTCAGACACTTGGTGAGGTAATTAACTATAGTAACAATAGTCTTCACCCTTTTAAAAACTATGTTCTTGTCAAGTGGCCACTGTAACAAAAACAACCCAAATAGTCTTCATATGAGAATAGCGTGGACTCTGACTTGTAAGAAACTAGAGAACAAGTAGCTAGATTTGCATGCTTCTTCCAAATTTTTTTCTAATCATGTGGCCATTTCCCCCTGATGGAATGATTTCAGTGTGTGGAGAGTCTAAACTTATTATCCTGGTTCTAGTTATCCTTTGTATCCCTGGTATTTACAGAGTTCTCTCCAGATCTTTTTATGACAAATCTTTTGTTTTTTAAAATAAGTTGTGATATATCAAGCCCTCACTGTGCTTCTAACCAAATGGAGGCTCTAAAATAGGTCATTTTATCACTTTGGGTGTCTCAAGTCACTCTTCTATAAAATATGGCAGTATAGTCCACCTAACTTCCTGGTCTCTTCAACTTAAAATTCCATGAGAACTTCCTACCTTTTATGCATCTTGCATTGATGTCTACCAAAGGAATTATTTTTCAACCTTTCTATTAATGTTATTCACTACCCTAGAATAAATTGCACAAATGGCAGGCTTGACTGAAATGTCCAATATGCCAAAATGACACTGAAGCATTTGATGAATAAAATGGGAACTGAGTATATATATTAAATGTGGGTTAAAAGATTGTGCTGAACTTCAACTTTAAAAACTCACAATTTAAAGTATCACTAAACATTTAATTACTAAGAATCTTTTAATATAAACTTACCACTCTTATAAATTCAAATAATTCAATAACAGCTGAATTCAACAGATTGTACCGAGTTCCATTATCCAGAAGAGCATTTATAACTGGCTCAAAAAGATTTCCCTTGGTGATGTAACGATTATAAAATTCATCTTTAAGGCCAATTATCCGCCTCATAAAACGAAGAGCACCTAATTAAAAATAATACAGGGAATAACTTGATGATCAATATTATTACACAGGTATTTTTGCATAAAGCAATGAGTATCACCTTCTAAAGAAGCACAACTGAGTACTAAAATAATTGGCCTTTTAGAAAAACAGAGATAGGGAAGACCACTCCAAACTTGTACAAGTAGCCAGAGGTAACCAAAAAACCCCAATAATTGGTATCTAGGAGATAAATTACCCAGGCAGGTTGCTCCCTGGCAGAGATGAAAAAATAAACAAAACCCATAGAAGGTATTTAGAGCAATGCTGTGGCTGTGGAGACAATGCAGCTCAAATCAGAAGGGGTCTGAGGTGGGACTAAGAGCCATGCAACCTGCAAAAGAGTCAAGATAGCCTTATCTTTCTGGGGAGGGAGCTTTAAAGATAGGTGCTTCCTTTTAATTTTCTGAAAATACAGCCTAGCATAATAGGAAAACTAAAGTTCTTCCAATTCTCCCATTCCCACTATTCCAGCTCCCTTTGCCTTAGGAAAAAATCATGATGAACCAACACTATCTCCACATTATAATAACATCATTCCCTTGTTTACCAATTGCTTTAGAGTTACTCTGCCTTAGGTAAACATGCACTGTGGCAGAGTGAATCTGTAAAACAAGAAGACGGTAGCAAATAAACAGTATAGTTTTGTTTTTCACATTTTAGAATACTGAAAAGAAATTTTCCTTTTAACTAGCCTTTTCCCTAGCTAAATTTTAAAATTGCTAAATTTTACTGCTAAAAATTTTGTGACACAAGACTAACTTCAACTCCTTATTTTTGTTTGCTCATCCTTTAACTTGTAACTTTTAACCTCAGTAGTTTGATTTATTCTGCAGATACCACAGCCAAATTTTTAAAATATATGGTTCCCAATTTTATAAGGTAGTCTCTTGTTTTAATGCATCCTCACAAACAAGAAGTCATTAAAAGAAGCTGTGCCTGTCAAAGAGGTTCTAAATATTATCTGAGAATAACACAGAAATAGAACACATTAAGGTATAAGTAAGTGTATGTTAAATGTAACACTAAAGTGTGGAGAGAAGTGTTAAACTTATGTCACCCTTTTTGGTGATGTTAGTGATGTTAGTTTAACACTAAAAAGACTGAAGTATTGGTAAAGTAAGCAAATGGGCACTTGCACACTGCTGGTGAAATGAATGGATATGCACACAAAGTTTTACAGTTAAAAAAGCATTGCTTATGATAGAAATCTTAAGCAATACAAAGACTTAAATATTGGTGATTCAATCAATTATGATAATTCATATAAATAAGACTACTCTGCAGTCATCAAAAGCGACTAATTATTAAAGGCCAGCCAGGAAAACCTACTATGAGAATATTAATCCTTCCAAAATAAATACAAAAATTTAATGTATACCCAATCAGGATGAACTGGATAAAATTAGTTGTAAATTAACGTGGAAGAACAAACGTCCAAGAACCAAGAAAATTATGAAGAAAAGGAGAAGATTTTAAACTTTACAACAGATACTATATTGGCATATAAATACTTGCATTTATTTTATCTAAAGAACTAAGAGAACAAATGGCCCAGAAATAAGACGCAAGTTTATATAGTAACTTATTGTATAACAAAAGGGACATTTTTAATTCAGCAAGGAAAATATAGCTTACTTTAATAAAGGTGTTGGCACAACTGGCTATCAAAGTAGAAAAGCACAAAGACCCTCACTACTTCACATGTGGAAACAAATTTCAGGTGAAATTACATATGTAATGTAAAAACTGAAATAAGAAAGACATAAGAGGAATGTAATTGTATAATCTTAGGACACAGATGTCTCCTAAATAAGACAGACACCAAAATTCCCTAAAAGGAATTTGACATAAAGAATTTTTCAATAGTTATACAGAAAATATCACAACAAATAAAGCCAAACAAATGAGACTGGGACATTTTTTTCCTCTAAAATGTGATATATTATCTTTAATTTACAAAGAGCTCTAAGAAAAAGATCACAGGTGCTCTATAATAGATAAAACGCATAAGACACAAAATTATAGAAAGATCTTTTCAAGGAAAATGTAAAAATTAAAACACAAATAGAATACCACATTTTTCCATCATCAACTTGGTAATATTTTAAAAAGCAGTTAACAGAAGAATGTCAAAGTGCTTTAATCTTTTGAGTAAGTAATCTGGTGGCTTTATGTTAATTTAAATTTTAAAGAATATATAAACATTTTGTCCCAACAATCTCATTCTTAGGGAGATATATATCCTATAGAAAGAAAGACACCAGCACTTAAAAAGATTTATGCACTAGGTTATTTATTTGGAGAAGCAAAAAAACAAAAAATCTTGTAATTCATGCTTTGGAGGAGAATAAACTGGAAAAGTCACACTAATAAATGTCACTCAGCTATGTTTAGGGGAAAAATTTTAGTTCAATCAAGCCTAATGACCTAGAATACTATTAAAGGACTGAGAAATATGTTATTATGAGCCTGTTTTTGTAAAAATAAAACAACCCTGCACTTGTGTAAATATGTTTATGTAAATTTGTACAGGTAAAGAAAAATAAATAGTGCAGACAGTTAACAGAATCTACTTAAAGGCCATAAAAATAAAGATAGCAAGGCCTCCCTGGTGGCACAGGGATTAAAATCTCAGTAATACCAAGCTATTGCCAGCCACTGCAGCATGAGTTTGATCCCCGGCCAGAAAGTTAACACACAAAGGGCACAGCAGACCTCCCCTATCTTGCCCACTGCTCCCCTCAGCAGTGTATTTCAGTAGATCTGTCTGTTCTGTTCCCCACTCTGTCTCTGGTGAATCCTCTCAGCACCCCGCACCTCCAGTTCTAAGCATAAATAAAAGTAAATTTTTTTAAAAATTAAAAAAAGAGACAGTAGTACATTTAATTATAATATAAAATTGCAAGTATATATTTTATGGAGGGAGGTTTGTTTTTTAATCTCTAATGGCAGATGAAATTATGGAGATAAAAGTTCATAATTTGCCAAAAATCAACATAGGAGCTAATATCAGCATTTAAGTTTATCATCATTGATCCAAGCGGTCTACTTTACCTTACAAGCTGAATAATAAATAACCCAAGATACATAAAAACATTTCAAGGCCCCCATCTAAAAAATATTTTAAAAGTCTCTAACAGATAATACTTTAATGCATTGGTTTTATTGGTGAAATGTCACTTCACATTGTATTATATCACAACTATAAGATAAGTGAATCTAGATGTGAGCAATATGTAGGTGGAGAAGCACTATGACCTATTCTTTTTGGACTTTAAATAAAAGAAGAGGAAACCAAAAATTGGTACTTCTCACAATCATCTCTTTAGTAACATACAGATTACCAAAAAAAATAGATAAATTCACAAGGTAACAAACTTTTATTGCCATTAAAAATGTTTAATTTTTATTAAAAACATTTTATGAGAATATTCATTTAAAATGCTACTTACACAAGGCCAGGAAAGTGTGCTTTGAATTCATCAATACCAAGACTCTTCTTAGCAAATCCTTGTTCATAATATAGTTTTTTATGTGATAAGTGTGATGTTCCACACAAAATGTGAGCAACTCTAAAATTAAGGCCAGCAGCTGTGCTGTTTGATAATTATCTACAAAGAAAGCCATCACATAAAAATTAAATGTTGCAGTACATCTAAGTGAAGAGCATTCATTCTGTTAGAACAAAAGTAAAATTATATTTCCTCTTTATTTTTCTATCAGGGAAGCTATATAGATTTTTACTTTTTCATTAGGCAGAATCTCTAAAAGTATAGTCAATTTAACTTACCAAAAAGTCGCCTTCCAAGGCTCTTACATAAAAGAGTTAATAATATTAAGAGGAAAAATAACCTCAATAAAAATTACAAACAGAATAAAAGAACCTTTATTGCATTTATATTTTCTTGGTAATGTTTACTTAACAAGTGCTGTCTTATTAATATTAATGAATCTATAAAAGGGTACAGAAAGGAAGTAGTCCAAACATTTTACCTAAAGTGGTACAACGTAAATTTCCCAAGAAAAATTAATATGGTTTCTTTAAAGATATCTTGAAGGAAAAGACATTTTTGGCGGTTGGAATATTAAATAAAAAATATTACAATAAGATTCTTTAATAACAAAATTTTAAAAACAAATCACAATATCCACATGAGGTCTAGTAAAATAAACTAGTTTTTTTCCCCTTGGGAGGTTTGGGGTTATAAATTCATGGAGTTGCTTCTTGAACATTAAAACTGAAAGAATATCGGGGCCTCCCAGGTGGCGCAAATTGTTAAGTGTCAGCACTATGAAACTATCTGCAATTACCACAGCAGGAGCTCAATACCTGGCCAGGGAGGTGACCCAATTGGCGCAGCAGACCTCTCCTGTCTCAGCCACTGCTCCCCTCAGCAGTGTATTTGAGTCAATCTGCCTGTTCTGCTCCCCACTCTGTCTCTAGTGAATTCTTTCACTCTCCTGTACCTCTGGCCTGTACCCAGCTCTTGTATGCATAAATAAATAAATCTTAAAAAAAAAAAAAAAAAACCAAAAACCAAACTGAATGAATGTCAACAGCACATATAGGTAATTACCCACATCTATTAAAAATATTAACTGTGAGGCAATTATGTAATTGCAACCTCACAGAACAGAAAAAAAAAATCCATCAATTCATCATCTAATCCAATTATTTTATTTTTCAAGAAAACTATACACACAAATATTTGTGGAACTATAATGCTACCATTAAGTCAGCACTCATTTTACTAACAGAATGGTCAGGAAATATACAAAAGGCAATTCTAGTATTTCAAAGATTTTTTCTATTTTAAATGCAAGTAAAGACTTTTCATTTGGGGCCTCCTCTGGTGGCGCAGCAGTTGAGCCCTGGGCCGCAAGGCTGCCTGTGGCCTCTGTAGCGCCGGTTCGATCCCCGGCCACCGGCAAGGGTCCCACATGGCGCGCAGACCTCTCCTGCTGCGCCAACTGTTCCCCTCAGCAGTGTGTTTTGTCAGTCTGCCTGTTCTGTTCCCCGCTCTGGTGAATTCTCTCACTCTCCCACGCTTCTGACTGTACCCAGTGCTTGTATAAATAAATCTTTAAAAAAGATTTCATTTGTTCCAGACTAATCTGTACCATAGCCAACACCATTTGAACTAAACTCTCACCATTAAAAACACATTTTCTTAATGTCTAAATTTAAATTTATATTTACAAAAGATTCTATAACACTGATTTGTAGTGCAATTAAATGTCTCATTTTCACTGTCCAAATAAGGATGTGAAATTATTCATTATATCTCTAATCAGTCCAAACGCTAAACAATGCCCTTTTCTGTAAGTGGTTTTCCTAGAGTACTGATGGACCTGGTAGAAAAGAAAGCTTGTTGGGCCTCCACCGTGGCGCAGCGATTGAGCACTGGGTTGCGAAGCTGCCCGCGGCCTCTGCGGCGCCGGTTCGATCCCCGGCTGCTCCCCGGCCACCGGAGGAGGGTCCCACATGGCGCGCTGACCTCTCCTGCCGCCCGCTGCTCCCCTCAGCAGTGTACTTCAGTCCTTCTGCCTGCTCTGCTCCCCGCTCTAGCTCTGGTGAATTCTCTCACCCTCCCGCGCTTCTGACTGTACCCAGTGCATGTATAAACAAACAAACAAATAAATAAAACATGCCTCTATTTAAAAAAAAAAAAGAAAAGAAAGCATGTTAGTTAGGTACATACAGGTATATTTTCCATAAAACTAAGCCTTACCTGTTATCCATGTTCCAAGTAGAACCATCAGTGCTTATATTCAGATACATAAACAAACAGTTTCTAAGCAGAAGGCTGTCATGAAGACTATTTCCTAACTAATTGGTCGTAGTATACTAGATAAGAACTACATCAACTTTCAGGTATCTTCTCAAAAAAAAAAAAAAAAAAAAAAAAGCCAGAAAGCAAGCTCTAAACATACAGAAGAAAACCAAAAAAAAAAAATTCACTGCAGACAGGAGTCAATTTATTTTGATTGCTTTTGTTGAAAATATATGCTTTTCTTAGCCCTGTGCATTCATTATACTCTGAGTAGGAAAAAGTTTACAATTTGCATGAGTTCACAAAATAAATTACACTTACCAGGACAAATTGTGTTGTTTTTGTTAGGTCCAACTATGTTATCTAATTCAAAAAAAAAAAAAATCAAAATCAGCTACTTCAGTAACAATACTCACATTTCCCTAGCAGTTAACAATATAGGAAGTGTCTCTTTGGTCATTTGGTCATACTTTTCCTGCATGGTAATCTTTAAGACTTACCTGCTAATATTATATGTCTATCTGCAATCTTTTACAAAATTGGGTGCAGATAAGGAATTATTAAAAGTCATCATAAATATTCTGATAAAAAAGTGAGATTACAGCGAGAAATAAGATATACCTATTGTCATCTTCTCTTAGTCACCCTCCAATAATTACAGCATGCTTCTGAGTTTCATTTTCAAAAATAGTAAACAAGAATTTCTGAAATTCCAGAATAATACTTATATGAACAGTCGAGTCATTTAAGGTTTCAATTTTTTAAAAAGTAAAGTAAGTTTTGAATTCTGGGCACATATCTTATTAGAGTACATTAGTATAGGGAAACATATTAATGCATATTAGAACATTATTTGTAACAGCAGTAAGCTTGAAACAAATGTACATTAGAAGCAGAATGGCTAAATTACAGTATATTCATGCAAGAGAATACTAAGCAAAAGTTAAAAAATAAATAAGAACTATCTATCAATATAGATACATCTCAAAAATAGCACTGGGGAAAAAGAAAAATTGTAGAACAGTGTTAAAATAGAAGTCAATTCATATTAAGTTTGAAAACATGAAAAATTATATATGTCATAATAATACCAATAAATGTATAGGAGATAGAATCCAAATTCAGTATTCTCGGGGTTGAGGGTGGGAAATGAAATTGTGAAGGTACATAGGAAATTACAGCTGTTAGTTTTTAAAAAAACATGTCAAATTAATTTTGATAAAGTCAACAGGAAATGTAACAGGACTGTCACTTACAGTCATGTGTCACATAATGAAGTTTTAGTCAACCACAGATTCCATATACAAGATGATCCTACATATAGCCTAAGTATGGGGTAGGCTATGCTATCCTGGTTTGCCTAAGTATATTATGACGTTCACACAATCAAAACAGTGACTAACAACACATTTCTCAGAAAGTATCCCTGTCACTAAATGATGCATGACTACACTAACATCTAAATAATTTTTATTTAAAAATAAACATTAAAATACCTTAATTTATGAGAATGGAATCAGTCTAATAAAATGTAGTGCAACATGCCTTTTTACCCATACAAGTTTGATTTTTGGAATTAGTAGTCAGCTGGTAGATCAAAATTATTTTAACTACTATGTGGTATTCCTTTATATTAATATATATCACTTTATTTTCCTAGCAAAAACAATAACATTCATGTGCCTGCCTGTTGTGCATATGCATTCCCAAGGATATATACTGAGAAATGGAACTGAGGGTATTATATAGGGTGTGCCAACTTTATTGGCACAACTACAACTACAACTTTAATAGGCTCTTAACTGACTCATCAGTTTAATCAACAGTTGCACAGAATATGCCCCCATACATTTCTCATTTTACCAGTTGAACCATATGTTTATCAGTCAGTTCTTTATGTCAGTTGTATTTGGCAGTATGGTTGTAAAATTTAAATATTGCTGATGAAATTTCATGAAACTGTAACATCAAAGGCTAAGTTTGAATATGACAGAACAAAACTAAACAAAACTGTGACCAAATTAGATAATATATCAATTAGATATGTACACTTGAGAGAAAGCAGTTAAAGCCATAGCAGGATTCTGTATTCAGATTGATTAAAACATATCTTGATTTTCGCTCCACTTTAACAAATTAAGGTCAGAAATTATAGCTGATGAACTGTGGTAATATATGCAAGAAAGATAATGTATAAATACAAACCCCCCCCACATAATCTAGTATTTGGAGGTAAATATTTATATATATATATATATATATATATATATATACACACACACACACACATACATACATATATATATATGTTTATTTTTAAAAACTGTTCTCTGCTTTAACCCAACAACTCCTGTTTTAAGAATTTTTACTGTATCGCCAAACTGTTCTCCAAAATAATGGTTCTCTTGGATTTTCTAAAGTAGGTAGTTACTTTTTTGTCTGCTGTTACTCTGGGTATTAATATAACAACTTTTGGGACAATCTGTCAATGCTAATTACTGCTATTGCTTTCTCATTAAGTGATACTTTTTGCCAAATTTCATTAGCAATCTCTAACAGATACTCAGAAGCAAGGGAAATCAAGAGTTTATATTGTAATTTAAATTTTTCAGTAGTAAATTAACTGTTGTATAAAGCACCAAGTAAACAATCTGTTAGTTATAACATTTAACTTCCTTCTTAAGACAGAAACCATAAATAGGTAAGTAAGAGACCATACCCTTTTCACATTTGTCTTCTGAAGTATTGGTTAAAAGTGGTGCTGTGAGAACATGCATACAATGGTTGTAGAAGAAATTCAGAAATTCACTTTTTTCAGTTTTCTGAAACATACAGAATTAAAAAATATTTTATTACCTTTATTATTAATAAAACATCTTAAAAAGTAGCAATGGAGGTCATACACAAACAACAGATAATGTGAAAAAACCAAAAAGTTAGTTATACTCACCTTCATCTTACTTCTACAGAACTGAAAAATCAAGTCTATTTCATATTAAATGAAAATTAAAACAATTATAAATTTTTCTGAATAAAATTATTCATAAATTTTTTTCAAATATGCTTTTAATATGAAATACAATGAAAATTCAAACCAAGTCATGTAGCAGCAACCTGCTTAAAATTTGAAACACCAATTTCACTAATGTATCCAAATTTGAAAAACCACTGAATCTACTAAGTTACTATAAACAGGGTAAAATTTACATCTTTTTAAAATTTGTTATTTGGAAAATAATGCCTTTTGATTATTTGCTATTGTTTTACATAACTGGTTCCATACACTTACAATGATTTAAAAATAATTTATATTTTCTAAATAGGAGGGAATTTCAACAAGAAAAAAATCCTATCATATTGATATAGCCACTATTAGCATTAATTTATTTTTTACTATACAGCTGAGATCATTCACTGTTACATATTTTTCTTTATTGTGATAAACACACAACATAAAATTTACTATTTTTGCCATTTTTAACTGAAAGATGAGTTTTTAAGTATATTCATATTGTTGTATATTAAATTTAAGAGATTAATATATAGAAGCCAAGGGTCATAAATGGAACTAACATATTACTAAGAATTTTACAGATCACAATCTTGTATTTTTGCCACAAATTGATATAGGAATACCACTGTTACTTGACTAGCAAGTATATGAATACTTACTTATTGTTTCTAAATACTGTACAAATTAAAATATTGTATGTACACATAATTTATACCTTTATAATTTACTCAATATGTATACATATACATGCATATATACAAGTATGTGTGTGTACATATATATATATATATATATATATATATATATATATAAAATAAAAATCACCTAGAACTGACAAAAGCAATTGGTTTTATCTCAGTGTAATTTCTTACATTAGTTGTAGCCAGCATGTTCTCTGGATCAATCAGAGTACGAAGAAGTCCCATTAACTGAACGGCACCTCCTAGTTCAGGATCAGTATCACAGATCATTTGTTCAATTACTACATTAATGAGAAGGATATCCTGGAAGAAAACATGTTCCTATTAGACCTGGTTTGGAGGTAAGACAAATATACAAAATGAAAGCACAAAATCAGAATCATGTAGGGGAAAAAAAAAAACGACATTAACTTTTTTAAACATTGGTTTATTTTTTCAAAGTTTTACAAACACTAGAGAGAAAAAAAGAGCATGTGATCCTTTATGATACCATCAATAAAGGGAAGCTGAAAACACCATTTATCAGAGATTGTTATTTACTAGATTCTCATTCATGACATCCGTCTCAGGTATGAATTAAGCAGCTGACCCAAGCTACAGCATGACAAGCACAAGAACATGACAGTTCCTTGGAGAGACTGGACTGGCTAGAGACAACGAGCTCAATGTTCATAGGTTTGTAAGTGCTTTTGGCTCACTGAAGCTAAGTGAGAATTCCCCTGCAATGAGCAGAATTTCCCTCCTGCCCCTTGGTCACAAGTTTAAATATCGCAGTTTGTATAATGTAACCAGTTTGGGTCTGCTTATAACTTGGAGTAGTGTAATTCCATGCAATACACTGAAAAGTCATTTAAAAAAAAAAACAAAAAAAAACCAAAAACTGACCGATCAAGCAAGGCCTACACATTATGTGATACCATAACACAGATCATCTTAGTTTCTAACCAGAAAATCCTTTCTAAAAAAAAAAACCTAGCACACAACTCACCACAGGAAACATTGTCTAATGCCAAACAGATTTGTTGTTTCATTAGTAATGGTCTTGGATATTAATAAAAAGCGCTACATGGGAGAGAGAGATCAACATGGTGGCGGGGAAACGCTTCAAGTAAGTCCTCCCATTAAAAAAAAAAAAATGTTAATAGGGAGGAAAAGCGGCAGGTCCCTGTGAGAACTGGGACACGGAAGATAAACAGGCAACTCTGGCAAACTGCCCGAAGAAAAAAGTTGCCATAAAAGAGGACTAGAAGGGAGGAAAGCACAGAACCCTGCTACCCTCCTCCACCCTCCCACCAACACAAAGGAGGAAAACAAACAAACAAAAACAACCAACAAGAACAAACTACACATCAAGCAGGACTGTGAGTGGAAAGGAACTATTTCAGGAACCGCACCCTGTGAATGGGAAATGTAGAGAACAGGGCAGGAATCGCAGCAGAGGTGAGCAATTGACTCCGGGCGCCATTAGAGAAAGATAAGGACTCCATGGAGACCTACAAAAAGCCAAAGGCCAGCCGGTAAGCTTGTGCGGGAAAGCAGCGCTCTCAAAATGCATACACAGATTGAGGTTCGCAGCTGCCCAGGTCCCACGCCTGCGACCTAGACTTGCGGGTAGACGTGCTGGAGCCATCATTGAGGTGAATGTCCCTCACTGAGTAATCAGAAACCAGGCGCCCGGACATGGGAGCAGGATGCAAAAGGCGCCATTTCTGCGTACACTTAACTGGGCTACAGTCTGCGTCCTGGAATATGAGGTCTTTGGAACAGAGACCTGGGGCACGAAATTCAGGGTGCGGGATCCCCACGATGGTGGGGCACAGGGCAGAAATAGCACCCCCATGACATTGAGGCTCTCCATGCCATTCCCACTCTGTTCCCCTGGACCCACCGGGAAAAAACAGTTCTGGAAGGACACTAGGAAAGATCTCTGGCGCCACCTAGCAACCAGAAAAAAATCACCAACACCCTGATAGTTGCAAATCAGGGATCCCAAAAACACCCTGGGATTCTGAGAGAGGGTGGGCCACTCAAACGGGGGTAAAGAGGGAAATAAGGCATGGAGCAAGACCCCATCCTAGAACTGAGAGCCAGGCACAGGTACCGGGGCGTGGGACACGCCATAGCAGCGGTCACTGCACAGGGTGACAGCCAGTGTTTTGGATCTGAAAGCCCTAGAACTGAGACGTAGAGTGCAGAAGTCAGAGTGCAGGATCCATACATCTGCTGGCACAGCATGGGGTGAACATCGGGCAGACACAGCACCCAATGGAATAAGAGCCCCTGTGTTGAGTTCCTCCCCTCCGCCGAGAGAACTCCTTTTCTCAGAGAACCACTGGAAAAAAACACAGGTCAGCAAGTTTGGATCTCTGGCGCCACATCGTGACCACAACAAAATCACCAACTAGTTGATTCCCTGTTGGAACTGAGTAAATACAGAGCGAGGAAACTGTAAGGGACAGTGCGCAGAAAACACAGCATCAACACCCTGGTGGAGTTTTGGCCTACCAGTGCTGGTCTCAGTCTGGTAAACAGTTTCCAGTACCCTTAAAGGAGCACTCCAAAGAGATGCCTGCCAGCACCAGTGGCACAGCGTCCCAACGCATAGAACTAATTAGAAAATAAACAACAGGGAGAAGAAAAAATATAAATAGCCAAGCAAGCCAGCAGGAGGACACATTACAAAAAGAAACAGTGTCACCAGAACTCAACAATGACATGGAAGAACTTCTCGGCCTATCAAATAGAGAATTAATGATCATCATGGTTAAAAAGCAGAAAGAAAATGAAAAGGAAAAAATGATTTGAGACAAATCATCACTGAACTGAAGAATGAAACTGAGACCTTAAGAAAGGAAAGAAAAGAAACACAGGAGATTAAAAGATTACTAGAGGACTTAAAGAACTCAGAGAAAAGCAATAAAAACAGAATTGATAAAATAGAAGAACGGATCAGTACTCTCAAAGATACAGAAATAAAAAGAGCCAAAAGAGAAAAGGAGAAGTGCAAATGAAGCAGTATGAGGAGACTCTTACACAATTATAAGTCTCCATGAAGAAAGGAAATGTAAGTTATAGGCATTTGAGAAGGTGAGGAGAAAGACAAAGGAACTGAGAAATTATTCAAGTAGATAATTAAAGAAAACCTGCAAGCATGTAAAAGGAGATGAATATAGACATACAAGACAGGAGAAGAACTCCCAATTACCACAATGAAAAGAAAACTACAGCAAGACACCTAATAGTAAAGCTTGCAAGTGTCCAAGACAAGGAAAAAAATAATGAAACTGGCAAGGGGGAAGAAACAGATAACTTATAAGGGAAAACCAATAGGTTAACTTCAGACCTTCTCCGAAGAAACATTACGGGCAAGAAGAGAATGGAGTAACATATTCAGCAAACTTCAACACAGCAAATGCCAACCAAGAATACTTTACCCTGCAAAGCTCTCCTTCCTCTACAAAGAAAAAATATGGACTTTCTCAGACAAACAGAAACTCCAGAAATTCATTAGAACTAAACCCCCACTCCAAAAAATTCTACAAGAACTCCTAAAGCCAAAACCAACATAGGAATGAACAAGAAGAACAGAATAAAGCAAGGAATAAAACCACAAAAATACAAACAAAATGGCAAACACAGATGCCAACATATCAATATTAACTCTAAATGTAAATGGATTAAACTCATCAATAAAAAGACAGAGTAGCAAGCTGGATTAAAAAACAAAATCCAACCTTCTGCTGTCTCCAGGAAACACATTTAACCACAAAACATAAACACAGACTGAAAGTAAAAGGTGGGAAAACAATCCTACAAGCAAAAGGACCAAAAAAGAAGGCAGGAACAGCCATACTTATATCAAATGAAATAGTCTTCAAATTAAAAAAGGTAAAAAGAGACATAGATGGACACTACAATATGATCAAGGGTACAATACACCAGGAAGATATAACACTCATCAACATACACTCACCAAATGAAGGAGCACCAAAATATATTAGACAATTATTATCAGCTCTGAAAACAGACATTAAAGAAATTACATATATAGTGGGAGACTTCAACACTCCACTTTCACCAATGGAACGATCAAGACAAAAAATAAACAAAGACACTAGAGCCCTAAATAAAGACATAGAACTCATGGACTTAACAGACATCTAAAGGACACTGCACCCAAAAAAAGCTGAATACACATTTTTCTTAAGTGCGCATGGATCATTCTCCAGAATCGATCACATACTGGGCCACAAGACAAACAACAACAGATACATGAAGTCAAAATCATTTCAACTATCTTCTTCGATCATAAAGGCATCAAGCTAGAAATAAATCATGAAAAGAAAACAAGGAACCCTCCCACTTCATGGAGACTGAAATACACACTACTGGAAGACCACTGGATTAATGAGGAGAGCAAAGAAGACATTAAAAAATACTTTGAGGGCCTCCCCGGTGGCGCAGCGGTTGAGCGCTGGGTTGCGAAGCTGCCCGCGGCCTCTGCAGCACCGGTTCGATCCCCGGCTGCTCCCCGGCCACTGGAGGAGGGTCCCACATGGCGCGCAGACCTCTCCTGCCGCCCGCTGCTCCCCTCAGCAGTGTGCTTCGGTCCTTCTGCCTGCTCTGCTCCCCGCTCTGGCTCTGGTGAATTCTCCCACCCTCCCGTGCTTCTGACTGTACCCAGTGCATGTATAAACAAAACAAACAAACAAATAAATAAATAAAAGCATGCCTCTATTAAAAAAAAAAAAAAAATACTTTGAGTTGAGTGACAAGGACACCACGTTCCAGAATGTATGGGATGCAGCAAAAGCAGTAATAAGAGGAAAATATATAGCAGTACAGGCTCACATCAACAAAGAAGAAAGAACTGAAAGAAACAACCTAATCTAACATCTCAAAGAGCTAGAAAAAGAACAACAAAAAACCCTAAAGCCAGTAGAAGAAAGGAAATAATAAAAATCAAAACAGAAATAAACGAATTGGAAATTAAAAAAAAAAAATCCAAAAGATCGATGAAACCAAAAGTTGGTTCTTTGAAAAAATAAACAAAATAGACAAACCTCTAGCCAGGCTCACAAAGAAAAAACGGGAGAAAACAAATATAAATAGGATTACAAAAATGAAAGAGGAGAAATCACAACAGACTCAGTAGAAATCAAAAGAATAATCAGAGATTACTATGAACACTTATATGCAAACAAATTCAACAATCTAGAAGAGATGAACAAATTTCTAGAATGATATAATCATCCAAAGCTGGACAAAGAAGAAACAGAACTAAACAGACCAATTACAAGCAGCAAAATTGAGGCAGTAATCAAAGCACTCCCCAAAAACAAAAGGCCAGGCTCACACGGCTTCACAAATGAATTCTACTAAACGTTCAGCAGTGAATTAGTGCCTATCTTACACAAACTCTTTCAAACAATTGAAAAAGAAGGAACACTACCAAATACGCTCTACGAAACCAACATTACATTAATACCAAAACCAAACAAAGACACACAAAAAAAGAAAATAACAGGCCAATCTCCCTAATGAACACTGATGCAAAAATCCTCAACAAAGTCCTTGCCAACGGAATCCAACAATGCATCAAAGGGATAGTACACCACGATCAAGTGGGATTCATCCCAGGGGCACAAGGATGGTTCAACATACAAAAATCGGTAAGTGTAATCCAACACATCAACAAAAAGAAAAATAAAAACCATACAATCATATCAATAGATGCTGAGAAAGCATTCGACAAAGTCCAACATCAATTTACGATGAAGGCCTTGAAATTCTCCAGATTGAAGAAACATACCTTAACATGATAAAAGCCATATACAACAAACCCACTGCCAACATTATTCTCAATGGCGAAAAGCTGAAGGCCTTTCCTTTAAGATCAGGAACAAGACAAGGATGTCCTCTCTCACCACTGCTCTTCAATATAATACTGGAGGTCCTAGGCAGGGCAATAAGACAAGAGGAAGACATACAAGGAATCCAACTAGGGAAAGAAGAAGTAAAACTATCACTATTTGCAGATGATATGATAATATAGAGAACCCGAAAAACTCCACAGAAAAACTACTCAAAATAATCAACCAGTTCAGTAAAGTAGCAGGATACAAAATCAACACACAAAAATCAGTAGGCTTCCTATACACAATCAATCTGAAGAAGAAGAAATCAAGAAAACCATCCCTTTTATAATTGAAACCAAAAAAATCAAATACTTGGGAAGAAACCTAACAAAAGAGGTGAAAGACCTATAGAAAGAAAATTATAAAACACTGTTAAAAGAAATAGCAGAAGACACAAAGAAATGGAAAGACATCCCCTGCTCATGGATTGGAAGAATTAACATTATTAAAATGGCCATCCTCCCAAATGCAATATACAGATTCAATGCTATTCCAATAAAAATCCCAAAGACATTCTTCAAAGAAACAGAACAAATACTGATGAAATTCATATAGAACCACAAAAAACCACAAATAGCCAAAGCCCTACTGATGAAAACAAAGGAGAAAGGAGGTATCACACTTCCAAACTTCAAGCTATATTACAAAGCCATAATAATTAGGACAGTTTGGTATTGGAACAAAAATAGACACATAGACCAACAGAACTGAATAGAGAGCCCAGAAATAAAGCCACACTTACATGAACAACTAATCTTTGACAAAGGAGCAAAGAATATGCAATGGGAACATGGACAGTTTGTTCAATAAATGGTGCTGGGAAAACTGGACCTCCATATGCAAAAAAAAGAAACTAGACCACTACCTCTCACCATGCACAAATATCAACTCAAAATGGATAAAAGAACTGGACATAAGACCTGAAACCATAAAATATATAGAAGAAAATATAGGTAAAACACGACAAGACATACATCTCAGAAACATCTTTAAAGACTCATCACCCAAAGCAGTGATAGTGAAGGCAAAGATAAACTCCTGGGATTACATCAAACTGAAAAGCTTCTGGACAGCCAAAGAGACATTAACCAAAACAGAGAGACACAGCAATGATTGGGAACAAAATCTTTGCACTCCAGTCAACTGATAAGGGACTGATCACAAGGATATACAAAGAATTCACATGGCTCAACAAAAACAAAATAAACAATCCAGTCAAGAAATGGGCAGAACAACTCAAAAGACATTTCTCCAAAGAGGAAATGCAAATGACCAACAGGCATATGAAAAAATGTTCAACATCCCTTATTTTTTTTTTTTTTTTAAAAAGAGGCATGTATTTTTATTTATTTATTTTAAAGATTTATTTATTTATACAAGCACTGGGTACAGTCAGAAGTGCGGGAGGGTGAGAGGATTCACCAGAGCCAGAGTGGGGAGCAGAGCAGGCAGAAGGACCAAAGTACACTGCTGAGGGGAGCAGCGGGCGGCAGGAGAGGTCTGTGCGCCATGCGGGACCCTCCTCTGGTGGCCAGGGGAGCAGCCGGGGATTGAACCGGCGCTGCAGAGGCTGCGGGCAGCTTCGCAACCCAGCACTCAACCTCTGCGCCACCGGGGAGGCCCAACATCCCTTTATCAGGGAAATGCAAATCAAAATCACACTGAGATACCACCTTACACCAGTAAGAATGGCACATATCAAAAAAACAAGCAATAACAAATGTTGGAGAGGATGTGGTGTAAAAGGAACTTTCCTACATTGCTGGTGGGAGTGCAAACTGGTCTAACCACTGTGGAAAGCTGGCGGTTCCTCAGTCTACTAAAAATGGAGCTACCATATGACCCAGCAATTCCACTACTAGGGATCTACCCAAAGGACACAAAAACAGTGATTCAAAAGAACACCTGTACACCTATGTTTATAGCAGCACTATTTACAACAGGTAAAACCTGGAAACAACCCAAATGCCCAAAAATAGATGACTGGATCAAGAAGATGTGGTACATATACACAATGGAATATTATTCAGCAATCAAAAAAGATAAACTCATGCTATTTGCAGCAACGTGGATGGAGCTAGAAGGAATTATGCTCAGTGAAATAAGCCTGAAGGAGAAAGAAAAATATCGGATGGTTTCACTTATAACAGGAATATAGGGGAACCAAATAAGACATCAGTGTTAAAAAAAAAAAAAAAGAATAATAACAGTACAAAACACAACAGAGCAAAAACAGACTATTATAAACCAGAGACATACTGCACGGGAGGAGAAGGGAGAAGAGGGAGAGGGATGGGGGGAGGAGCACAGGGGACTGTGGTGATGGTGCACGGGTGCCTTGGGTAAGGAAATTCTATGGGGACTCAATCTGAGGGGATGGGGGGAAGCAAATATTGTCTAAAAAAATGTAAAAAAAGGATAAATGTTAAAAAAAAAAATGACTTGACCTAGATTAGATATGGCAAAAAAAAAAAGCATTTAAAATTGTTGCTTTAAAAATAAAGCTACAAAGCAGCATATAAGTACAAAATTTGCTTTCTATATTTTTAATGCAGAAATCTTAAACATTAAAGTAGAACACAAAATGACTGCTCATGTCTAAGGAAAAAGTTCTGACATCAACTCAGTGGACTGGAGAATGTTTTTATTGGGGGAAAAAAGGTAGTAACTGAAGCAGATGCAGTAAGGGACCTGCATGGAATGAAAATAAATGTCTTAAATTGGGAGAATTCTGCAAGTAACAAAAACAAAGTTTTAGATAAAGCACATTTTGCTATTTTGTTTTGGTAGTTCCTCCCAAATTAACAAGTATTATAACTTTCCTCTAAGTATAAAATTATTTCTACAGGGCCTCCCCTGGTGGCGTAGCGGTTGAGCGCTGGGCTGCTAGGCTGCCCGCAGCCTCTGCAGTGCCAGTTTGTTCCCCGGCTGCCGGCAAGGGTCCCACCACAAAAAAAAAAAAAAAAAAAAATTTCAACATAAAAGTTTACGAACTGATGCAGTTTTAAGAAATAAATATTGAATAGTTAACTCACAGAGACTAGCTCATGCATTTTCTTTTTTTTACTTCTTATATGGCAAGTATACTCCCCAGAATTATTTTAAAGCAATTCCATGTATATATAAACATAAACCTGTAACTATTTCAGTATAAATCTACAAAATAAAAACTTTTTAGAAAAAATAACCCCAATATAATTACTGTATCTGAAAAACTAATAAATAGATTTATTCCTTAGAAATACATTAAAAATACCTTGAAAAGCCAGTAGTTCTGTATTACTTATGCAGTCAGATTCTAAAGTAACTTTAATTAAATGTTTCAAAGGCCATTATTATAAAAGTATGAGCAATCTGTGGCATAATAAAAAGACACAATTTTTGTTGAATACATATCCTTCTATCTTGGAGAGAATTAATGCCGATAGTAAAAAAGGCTAATATTTCTTTGTGTCTCAAAACACTTTTGAATAGTGTAATCCATGTTCCTGAAACCGAATCTGTTCCATAATATTAGGAAGAAAAGATAAAGTGCTGCACATTTATATAAAAGAACATCAAAATAGCAACTGTCCACCTTTTTTCAACTTAAAGGTTACCAACAAACCAATGTAACAGAATTCAGCATGTGGAAGGCTTAATTTTAAAAATTACAAAAAAAAAACAACCAAAAACAAAAAACCAACAGCCTGCTTTATCCCCATTCTTAGTCTCATACATTAATTAAAAGGAAACATTTCTAATTAAAGCAGAAATTAAAAGTTAAAATTTATTCTCATGGTCTGAGAACTTTTAGGAATACTTTTAATTATACCCATCACCCAGGATAGAGCAACAGCAGCATTAATTTTAAAGTTATCTTTTATAAAGGATGATTGAGATAAGAGTATGAACAGTGAGGTTATAAACTGATTAATAAACTAGATATTTATTTCTTTAAAGTCACATTCAGCAACATTTAGGTTTTAAATAAAACCTTAAAATATATTTAACACAAAATATTTCTGCTCTACTGCCTAAGCTATAGTATTAGCCCAAACTGATTCTAAAACAGACTTAGTAAATACACACACACACACACACACAGAGGCTATATCTAACAACAATAAAACATAAAAATCTAGTAGACAAGAGATAAAACACAATACATAAAAAAACAACTGCAGTTTAATTCAATAGTAAGACAAAGTTTACAAAACCTCCTTTAAGAGGAATGTAATTGTATTTTCCACTTCACAATAAAATATTTTTAATATGACAAAGAGTAAATAACAACTCTATGTTCACTTTGTGCTTAAAATAGTTTAAGGGGAAAGTTTAAATATTTCTGTAGTGGAAAATACAATGTTGATCTCATTAATAAATATTTATCCCCACTTAAAAAAAATTTTGAATAAGTGAAAGGAAATTTACATTAAATAAATAGTTGACCTAAGGGCTTGAAATAACATCTTACTAGTACGGGAACATTTTTTAAGATTAACATCTAAGAATTTGACTCTCATCTACTATATACTTTTTGCAATAAACAAAATCAACTGCCACATATTCTGAACTTACCAAAGCTACAATTATTCAGCAATCTATTAATTTTGTTTCACAAAAGATGAAGACATGTTTTTTATTTTCCTCACTGGTTTGCAAACACTACTCTACAGCTAATTCACATGGAACCAGAGCACTCTTACTTACATCATCACTCTGCTGGGCTTCTTGCATTACAAATTCTCGGACCATGGACGGACTAAACTCTACTAGGTAAGAAAATATATCTGTAGCAGCTGATCTGACTTGCAAATCATCCATGCCCTGATAAAAGGGAAAGTTAGATTACTCAGATTATTTACAAAAGTTATTCTTGCAGTTCCCAAATTTATTCACATCTCCAACTTTTTAAGATTTGACATTGTACTAGAATTAAAACATACAACTTCATATTTTACATTTCCTTTCCTCTTATAAATAATTGCAAAAGACAGCTCAGTGACGATTTTCTGTACATTTTTATCATTAGAAAAATAAATATTCAGAGAATTTAAACAATCAGCATATGACTATAAAGCAATGCTTTACAAGAGCTGTAAAAAAAAAAAATGTTCTGGGATGTGTGTATCCATGACTTAAATGTATACAAAAAATGTGAATGTCTCCTATTCAAGCTTTCAAAAGTTTCTATAATCTATGATCCTGGATTTGTCAGACTTACTTTTTAGTAAATGATTCTTTTTGAAGACTCCCCTAAAATAGAGAATGCTTTTGAAAATACAGCATTTGTTTCACTTTTCAAAACACCTAGTTTTTTAAGGTAATTATCCTGAATGCTTTTTACCCTTTAATTCATGAAAGACCGTATTTGTAAGTTACAGATGTCCAGGTGATTCTGAATACATTCCCTTATTTAGCAGTTCTTGAAGTGTGGTCCAGGGAAATCCTGCCAAGGAGTTTGATGACCTTTCAGGATGTACACAGGTTAATACTATTTTCATAGTAGTATTACTGTATTATTTGCCTTTTTCACTCTCAGTCTATTACAAGTATGGTAGGAGTTGCAGTCACTTCAGGACATGTGCAATCATAACAAATTCAGTGCTGAAGCTGCTTTGAGCTTCTAGCTGTCTTCTATTAAGTCAGACACTGAAGGGACTGGCAAAAAAGAGGTTACTCTTCTCACTAAATTTTGTTTTGGAAAAGTTATTTTTTTCATAAAAGTCAAATTATGCAATCAGGATTATCATTAAAAAAAAATACTTTAAATATTTGTTTCATTTCTTTATACAATAAATACCAGTAAATAAAACAAAAAAACCAAAAATATGAGAACCACTGCCCTAACCCCATATTGCAACATGAGTCTTCTTGGTCCAGCATTCTCTCACTCCACTCACTGGTCAAAAAGGAGAGATATTTTATTAGCTTCTATGAAACAAACTTAATTTTGTTACAGAAGGATAAAAAAGCATGTGTGACTTTTATTCACTTGAGTTATTATCTGCAAGTGATCTCATATTAGTATTACAAGTTGAAGTTAACAAAAATTTGAAGACTGGAAACATTCCTGTAATAATTCACTATCAAGTGAATCATAAACTAAGATTCACATATGCATTACTACAATAATTTTCTATTCATAATATAAATCCGTTACAAATTCATAATTTCAAAAACATAAAAAGAAACTGTATAATTACCATTACAATTTCAAGAGCAGGAAGAATCCCCAATTTTGCCAAAGTTTTGAAAAATGCATCCCTGTTTTGAGGTTGTAATGTCTGAGAAAATGCACAAAATTCCTTGAAAAAATTAACCTGTAATGTTAGAAAATACAGTGAGATGTTGACATATATGGAAGTAAACTTGAGGCAGTGCAATGTGATCTATGACAGTATAGAATTCACCCTTCTCAAGGAACTTGATTTTTCAAGCTATCCTGGGTCCTTAAACCTATTAAAAGAACTTATTAAAAACTAGCATTCCATTAAAAGTAAACATTGTAGTATTTCTCAAACTTTGAAAAATTAACTGTCCAGTGACATTACAGTATATACATTACATGTTGAGTTTTAGAGGGCACCTACCTACCTCTTTCTCTGTTTTCAATATATGATTAAGGAGTAAAACTCCCATGTAAGGCAGATATTTTGAATTAGAGCACATATTTCATAGACTCCATGCTACAATAAACAGCGGGCTTCCCAGACATCCCTCAAAACCATTAATCAGTTTTCAGAATTGGCGAAGACATTAGAGATTCCCAAAAGAGAAAACTGAATGCGTGTTAATAATTAACTACACCAAAGATGACTTACCTGATTTAAGTCAACTATCTTTCATTACTGTTAAAACCCAAGTATCTGAATATAATGGCAATCTAGTGGTAAATAGCAATCACTATTTTCTTTTCCCAAAGCATGTTTTTATCTCAAAGAAGTCATTAAGAACACATTCAAGAGAAAAAAAAAATCCCCAAGAATCAAATTATTTATTAATTTATTCAAGAAGGGATCTGCCTATTTTTTGTTGAAAAAGAAAAGCATCTTTACAATATATTTACAAGCATAAAAATGTATGAGTTTGTAGTTTCGTCCTAACATAAAGCATACATCTGATTTGGGGATTTGTAAGGCACAAAATTTCCCTCACTGGGAGAAAAACATAGAGATTGCTTAAAAAATTACTAAAATATACAAAACAGTAAGTTGTAGAAACTTTGAGGATAATCATTTTGTAATTCAATTTAAATACATATCTTTTATCTCATACTAATTATTAAATAATTCAAAGTCAACAAATGCTGTATAAACAAAAAGTGTTTCTTAAAGGTTTGCGTTTCAAGAATATAAAACTTACTAATTCACGCCGTTTATCATCATCTGTAGCCTCATCTGTTAACTGTGCAAAAACTTCAGACAAAAACTTCTCATCTTCCTATGAGAAGAAATAATCACTATGAAATATTAACAAATATGTAAAGTCACACTAATTTATATGATTTACATGAATTATAATGAAAGTAGCTGAAAACGGGATAGTTCTTCATGAAACCTGAAATTCCAGAATATATTCATGTTGCATTTTTGAAAAGTTGAATACATCACTCAATATTAGTCATACAAACATTAGTGCCTCATTTAACCAGAAACTTCAACTAAGAACTCTTCAGAAAACAAAAACATACTTTAGAGATCATGCATGAAAATTTAAAATTTAACTGAATGCCTATTTACTCAGGATCTGTTTAAGTTTGAATTCTTTTTGTCAGTCCAAAGCTTATCAGGAAAAAAGAGGAATTACAAATATGGAACAGGAGGCCTCCCTGGTGGCGCAAGGGGTTAAGCACTGCACTATGAAGCAATTCGCAGCCTCTGCAGCACAAGTTCGATACCCAGCTGGCCAGGGAGCAACCCACATGGCACAGCAGACCTCTCCTGACTCGCCCGCTGCTCCCCTCATCAGTGTACTTCGGTCAATCCGCCTGTTCTGTTCCCCACTCTGTCTCTGGTGAATTCTCTCACCCCACACACCTCTGACCTGTACCCCAGCTCTTGTATGCATAAATAAATAAATCTTTAAAAAACAAACAAATATGGAACAGGGACAGCAGTAAAAGAAACTGAATTCTGGCAGTAATTAGATTCCAAAGCCTTTCAAAATATAAGAACTAATGAAATATAATAATTTAGGGCTCTCTAGACTCTTGTCCTTGTAGGTCCCAAGGATATAATTAAAATGATGAACCACCACAGTAACTTTTTTATTTACACTGATGACTGAAGTATTAAAAGATACATGCTAACTCTGAGCATTGTTTAAAAGGACAGAGTACGTATAGAATGATGTTTTAATATAAAATTGTGTATCTAAAGTCTCAAAAGGATAAACATTAGCATGTTGATTGTGATTATCTCTTGGTGATGGATTGAGTGATTTTCTTTTCTGTTTTCCTGTATTTTCCAATTTTCTACAAAAAACATGGACTACATTAAATTATAAAGGAAAAAAACTAGACATGAATAATGAAATTCATCACAGATTTCCACCAAACCCACAAAAAGAAAATTGGTGCTTTTCAGTTTCAGTTATCTTCAAAGCTCACTTTTATAACATATAGCTTGCATTAATTTTAATTTAGTAAAATTAAAATATGCAGTGAATTTTAAAAATGCAGTAAAAGATAATTTTAAAATAACTGCTTTTGTCTGGGATGACAGAAGAGTTCTAGAACCAGATAATAACTGCTGAATCACTGTGAACACTGTGAATATACTTGAATTATGCCATTAACAATGCTTAAAATGGTGAATTTTGTTATATTCTTCCATGACTTTTAAGATGCAAAAAAATAAATAAAAACATACATCACAGACCATTTAAAACATAGAGCGGTCACAATAAGAAATTGTTCTCCTTCAGAAAACCATGAGAAAAAGTCATTTTCTATGCTTGATAGCACAATTAAATCAAACAAAGCTTTCAAAAAGGAATGAATACCAATATGAACCATTAATAGGCAAAATATCTGAAAAGAGAATTATGAAGAACTTCAGTTTACTTACCTGCAACATGCTGACTATCTCAACTTTGTTGAAGAAAATAAAAGACGTAAGAGTAGAAAGAAAGTTCTCTTCAAAAACAGATGGTGTAGGCAAAATGATGTCCTGAATATACTGTACTCTATAAGTCTGATGTATTTTTTGCCTCAGTTCAGAGTCTGTTATTGGTATAACTTCCTTAAACTTTGCAGTTTTGGTTAAGAATTCTCTATGCCTTTTTGGCTGAGCCAAAGCAGGGTCATATTCAAGGCATCCCACAACATCCATGATACACTCATCAGAGAACATTACCTCAAATAGAGTTGCCTTATTTAAGAATAAGATTCCTCGAATAATTTCATACAAATGGTGTAAACCTTCAGTGTTTTCTAAGTTCTCACAAGCTTGGAAAAGCTGCAGTAGTTTCTTAATATAGCCTTCATTTTCCAAGGCCAGAGCCAGCTTTTCCCTACGGATAGGTGAGGAGAGAACTGAGGTAACTAAGTCAGCAATCTCTTCAAGTTTATTGAGTTCACATGTGGGCAGGTCAATAAGATGGCTGGTTTCAGGCATTTCTTCAAATCGTTCTTCTTCTGATTCATCAATGAGGTCTTGTGTGACTTCCACTGACGGATCCTTACCTTGAACCTAAAAATATGAAGTACACCTGGTTACCTTAAAATACAAAAGAACGCAAAACTGTGGAAATCAAATTACTGATGACTGAGTTTAAGAAAAATACCTCGCAAAAATCAACACTAGTTATACAGTCATTGTTAACTAAAAGTGAAGTTTAGAGGAGAAAGTATATCCAGTTTAGAGTCAATTATTTAAGTCTTGGTTCTTGACTGCAGGAACCATTTCAACCCCAAATTACCTAACTTATAACTTGAGGATACCTCAGATTACTACGAAGTAATTACGAATTTTGCAGGAGTTAAATTCTGTTGGTTCCCCAAATCATAATGTGTGATTCATAAATCAACACTGACCTGACAAGGACACTATTAATTAAATTAAAAATTAAAACCACTTCCTTGGAAATAAATTTAAGAGTGAAAAAATAAGATTTCCTAAATTTCCTGAAATTCACTCTAGTGTATATTTTGAAAAAGTTGGCATTCATTTATCAACATTTATGCGAAAGACCCCAAATCCTAATGTTTAGCAAAATCACAATCTACTGTTTTATGATTCAGATTAACAGCTCAAGAAAAGCATGGCTAATGTGTAACAAATTTTCTATGATTCCATTTACCACAAAAAAAAAAAAATATTTTAGAACTTTTCTAATTCCTAACACAAGAGTGGAATTATCCCTACTTTTCTTCACCTCAGACCACCCAAATATCCTGAGCAGGAAAAAAAGCCCCACAAATTTTTAAATCCACCAGTGATATATATAAAGGATCTAAATCTTAGAGAAAGAAATAGATGGTTATGTTGATGCACAGATGATAACTATTTTCCCTACAGGAATGAGAGTATCTTTTACTTCTGAGTTATCAACATAGTTGAATTTAGGGAAGTGGACACATAAATGTAAGGAAAAGTTTAAGCAACAAGATTTTAAGAACAGTTCAGATAAAATGCCATGGCAATTCAAAGGAATGTAAATTTTTTTCAGCTCTTGAGGTTAAGGCAGAGAATATAATGAAGAGCAAAAAAAGCAGTGGCATTTGTGACCTTCAGTAGACTTTCAAAGATAGTTAAGATTCAGATGGGGATAAAGATAGTCAAAGTGAAAGAGGCAAAGAGACAAAGACATAAAAATGTTACATACATATGGCAGACAGTAAAACTGGTAACAGAATGACTGATGCCACTCCAAGAAAATTAAAGCTAAAACACTTAAGAATAGGTAAGTGAATATGCAGAATTGTCCTTTAGAAAGTTCACCTGGCATCAGTTGTACGTAATAAACTTTAGAATATAGATAAATATAGATAAATTCTACATGTACAACTGATTTGGGCAGTGGTATTGGGACAGATAGTTACAAAAGAGAAGAGGAATCACAAATGACCCCAACCTTTTAAATCTGTCTTTAGGAAGATTACGGTTCCTTCTACAAAAACTGCAGACCTGGGAGAATAATAGTTTGTAAAACTGTAGTTTTAAGTTTAAAGGTGTTTGCACACCTAGCTGGCAACTGAATCTGTAGGCCTATTCTCCAAGAAAGATTAGTATTCACTAGGTTACAGCACGCTTATTTATTAGTCCCGACAAGCTTCTTGAATACTTTCCTTAACTTTCACTGCTGTGATTTGTCAATCCCATAAAAACCAAAGTGTCTACATGGATGTCAACAGTGCTGTTAAGCAAGTGTTTCTCGTTCTGCCCTTTTGTGGCACAAGAGTTCTTCATTTCCAAGTTACATGCATGTTATTTGCGTTGGCCAATGAAATGTGAGAAATGTCAGGTGTAACTTCTGAGTAGAAACTTTAAAAGTGCTCCTGGTAGCAGACTATGGGTGTTTTGGTGGTGTGTGCCATATGTAACAACACCTGAAGGGAAAGATCCTATACTTCTAAAATACAAACGATATAACCAAAGTTACCACAACAATAACAACAACAAATAACAAAGGCAAATGCTCTGATTTGCCACCATACTATTCCATTTTGGAAGTATTAAAATGAACCTTGTAAATATATTGTAACATGGGTCTCTGAGAGGCTCTGAAAATAAGCATCCTTTCTTACTAGCACTGTCTCTCATTGGTCAAACAGCATTTGGGAAAGTGACAGGCCACAGACATTTCAAGATTTTATTTATTGTATTACTTTCTACTGAAGTAATTGCTGGTTTACAAACAGTACTGCATATGATCTGAAAGTATAGACTCACACCTATTCAGATGTATGTTACCACAACACTATTTCAGAACTTTATTGCTGCAACATTAACTGACCAAAATTCATAGTCAATTAATTGTGCTGAATGAATTCACAATAAGCTCAAACAATAGGTTTCACTGAAATGGAAATTGTTCTTTTAAAAGTTAGCAATGAACTCCCAGAATTAAAAACTAAAAGTGGATGTATGGTTTTATGGATACCACGCAGTATCAATAGTAAGAATAATAAACTGAATATATATTCAACAACATGCATAGTTATTAGAAGTACAGTACTGAGTTGTGCAGTAAAAAATTAACTTTGCTATACCAGCAGTGTAACCAGATCTAATGTCCTTTCCAAAAGTGGGTAAGTTTGAGTGGGGAAAAAAAAAAAATGACAAATGGGAAGGACAAGTAGCAACTAAGGACAAAGGAATGAAAAAATAAATGGGTAATTCAATGAGAGAAATTTAGTATTAACATTCAAAAAAGGGTCAGAGCAAGAGATTCTATTATTTTAGTTCAATCACACCAGATGTCTGAAAGTGTAAACTCCTCTTTGCCGAGATCACCCTTGCTTTTGGAACCTGGCAAGGTCAGATGGGATGATACACCAGTGTGCAGGACACTGCCATACAATATGATAAACTGGACCAACTGCTAATGACTGAGCAGAATTCTAGTAATATGCTATTATCTGCTGACTCTTACTTTTCAGGTTACGTCACTACTACACTGCCATATAGTATAGCACTACGCATTGTTGATTCAACTCCCTTATATACATATGCCTTAATACTGGTATTGATGATCAAATGTCTTCGGAGATAAGAGTTTAAGCCTTTTCAGGATGTATTCCTGATAGAAAATGGCCTGGTGAAGAATTGGAATTTGTTAAACATCAGCTAACTTCTATGGTAAACAGTTCTGAACAAGTTTAGCACAAAGTGCAGCAGAACAAGGAGGAAAATGAATAATCAAATTAATGCAAAAATATAGTTTGTCTTTGTAGAACACATTACCTGTTTCTTTAAATCAATCCCTATAACAAACTGGCTCCTCTAAATGTTAGGCATATCCATACCGGTGCTATTGCTTTGTCATACAAATGCTACACTAACTGTAGAGTCTTAAGACAGATATGATCATTTTGCTCTAAGAGTCTTGGTCAAGGGTGGCCTTTGCAGTAAAGGCTTAACCTTAACCACAAAAGGTTTGGTCCTTGCCTAGCTCCTGTGTGGTAACCCCTAAGTGCTTTGAGTATCTTGTCTAATAAGAGTTACTTGTTTACCTGGCCACCTTGGGCCATGCAAGCTATTCTATGTGAATAACTCTGTAGTTTATCTTGGGGGTCTTGGGTTACATAGTAACAGCTCAACCTCTAGATGAGCTTAACACTCAAGTGCCATAAACAGGTAGTCAGTCTACTTCTATGACTAATCCTTATTGAAAATGCTGGATACAAAGGTTCAGGTAAATGTTGGTGGTTCATGTGCATGGTGCCACATATCTTTTGCTGGAAGAAGTTACTGATGGTTTGAGGGACAACTGGAAGCTCATTCCTGGAACTCTCCTAAACCCTGCCGTATGTGCCTTTTCCCATTGGTGATTTGAATCTGTATCACTTTGTTGTAATAAACTTTAGCTATGTGTGTAGTAGTTTTGAGGAGTTTCATGAGCCCTTCTAGTGAATTAATGAGTGGTCTCAGGTATATCATGAAATGCATGAATGAAAACAGTAGAAACACATTTCAGCAAAAATGCCTAGGACACAATGTACAAAGTCTTTAATTATAATTTCATATATGTGTGTGTATCCATCCATCCATCTATCCATCCATCCATTTATATCTACCAATAAAACGTACCTTAAACAGTAAGTGCTGAGGATGGGGGGAATGAGACAAGGTAAAAGCTAAAATATTGAAAATATTTTAGAGAATATTATTCTCCAAATAAACTTATTTTCTAGCAGATACATAAATCAAAACTCTAGTTCTAAATAAGATTTGTCTTGTTTTATTCATTCATTCATTTTATTTATTTATTCATTTATATATACAAAACATGCCAGTTACCATGTGGATATTAGGGAAAGTAGGGAGAATATAAAATACCGCTTTTCAGGAATTTATTATAAAAACGTAAGCCTTTACATACTGATATTAATATTCTAAACAAAATATTATGGCAAAATTATCTTTATTTTTAAAGTTTTATATCCTTCAGTATGCTTCCACTATTTTCACGAACACTTCCTTTACCCTCCCCAACCCATTTCATATATGAATGCATTATTCAAGTTTAATGAACCAAGAACAGAAAGAATATTTGTGGATTGCATATGTGTAAATCTGCAATACAGGTCATTTTTAGGTAATGTATCTCATTTTACAGAAAACTTTGTGAATATAAAATTCAATCTCAATTTCTGGAAAGCATATGAGAAAAAAAGGATAAAAATTAGTATCTTCTTGCCATCACCACCCATAAATAAAACCAGTTAAACCACAAAGGCAAAACAATAACGAAACAATTTAGATAATACTGTGTTTAATAGTTACTGTTCTTAAATGTTCATCAATTGGAATTCTTCCATTTAATAATGCATACTAAAATGATTCAGCAATTAATGATGCATAATGTGGAATAAATCATCTATCCCCAGATAAGAAGTTTAGTAATCTAGTGTCACATATCAAATTACTTTACATGGAGTAGGGAGGGTCACACTACACTTTCTTGGGACACTATTATACTATGTGAAACTGTTACTGGGAGGACCAGAGGGACAATGACTCTGGTCAGATGCATAAAATTAATTCAAGAACTTTCAGTGATAAGAATCATTAGACGGAAAAGCTAATATAGGTTAAAATGACATAAAAATAATGTAATAGACTACATACTAAGCAATCACTGAAACACTGTGATCTCCATCTGTAGAAAATGGAAGCTAAAATTAATATTATGATTAATTTAAAATACTGGTTACCAATTGTCATGGTCAACATCTGCTTATGAATACATAACTACTAAATTTAATGTAGTATCCTAAATGGGATCCTGGAACAGGAAAAGTTTTTAAATTGAGGAAATCTGACTGAAGTATGACCGTTAGCTAATAACAACATATGAATAATGTACTAATAATGAATGATTAATTATTTGACAAATATCTTATATTAAAATAAAAATGCTAATAGGTGAAACTGTGGGGGGAAGAGGTGTCAGCAAGGTTAGTATATGGAACTCCATAATTTTTACTCATTTTTTTGTAAATCTGTAACTTCTAAAATAAAAAAAACTTTACTAATGGAAATTTCTAGATACCTGAGAGTTAGCACTTATCCTCTGTGTCTTGTTACACTTTAACTTCCTTAACAGTTGAAGTCATGAGCACTTCTGATCATTAGTATCTGGCACACAATATTCAAAAAAAACTAGCAAATTGGTAGTCAAATATAAAAGAAAAATATAAAAGTCTTAGAACATAATTACTTAAAAGTTCTTGGTCTTATAAAAACCTTGACATTTCAATTAGGAAATGTATGTTATCAAACTCTAGAATGGTGAAACAAAATCATAACTGAAAAAAATTTACATAAAAGAATTTGCTGTAGAATATAAAAGGTATTTCCAGATTAGGTTAAAGTCTACACAAAGACATTTTCTCTTTACATTCTAATACACATCTATCAGGTAAAAAGAAAAAAAAAAATCAAGACTGCATGCAAATTTGAAAAATTATTGAAAGATCCTTACCTGACAAATTTTTTCCCAAATCTCATCACATCCAGCTTTTTCCTGAAAACTTAGAGCTAGGTCATAGTTTTCAGCCTCTGACCAAACAATTAATGTATCCTGTTTAAAAATAAAGATTTTTATATCATTATACTAGGAAAAAAACTACAAAGTATAAATAAAAGGAAACAACACAACAATGATAAACACCCTCTTTTTAGTGCAATTAATGCATGCCCAATTGACATCATGTATCTTGTTACCCTTTGACTAGTAATGCACTAGCAATGAAATAGTAGTTTTAGCTCTAAAAGCCACTGAGCAATTTTTTTAAAAAAATAAAATAAAAATAGGTTAGTAGGCTCTGACTCATGTTAAGAAGCTAATGTTTAATGGAAAACTTAGTCATTCTTGGCCAAATTGTAGCTGTCCCACTCACTAACCACCTACTAACTACCAGCTCATCTTTTCTTTCAAACTGACTGCCAAGTGATGTCAAGAAGGTTAATAACTGAAGTATTTTAGATTTAGCCCTTTCTATTGGTTTTTTAAAAAACAAAACAAAACAGGAAAGCCTTCAGGATATTAAAGAATGTAAAACAACAGTGAAATGAATATACCTGCTCTATTTGAAAGTATAACCAATAGCATGTAGATCAGAAGCTTACACTAAATACATACACAGACAAACACTAGTCACTATGTAGCACGCAAGTGAAATGGACTTTTTTACAATACATAATGAAACTTTAATATGAATAAAATTTTTATTAAAAAATGTGTATCTGAGTTTACACCCTAATTACAAAAAATACAACGTACACTTTATATTTAATGTTCGAGGACCTGTCTGGTTATGCTGCTTTTTTAATAGCACAACTTACATATTTCAAATGGACAAAATATTAGTATTGTTTACAAAATCTTAAGATTAACTGCCTTTGAATGGGAGCATCCTTCCAGTACTTGGCAATCTTCAAGATGTATCTAGAAAACTTAACTACTGTGGAAAGTGAAGACTGCGTAAATTGAGTGGGGGGGGAGGGGAGCAGAGGTCCTGCTTTTACATTTTGATTAACTGTTATAACACTGTCCTGCTAGCAGCTGAGGGAGTTTCTTATTTTCTGTGAATATCAGTAGGTGTGGAAGCTCTTGCAGGATAACTTTGATGCTCAATGAATTCTACCATATGGCTCTTGGGTCCATCACTCCATAGAACTATTAAATCTATATTAATTTTTGTTACAAATCTTACAAAGGGGTATAGTTCTGGGTATTTGGGTCCACATTCTATTTTAAGGTTGTATATTTGTTTTTCATAAATTGCTCTTGGAGCCCAATTATCATCCCTTTTTATCTTGTAAGTATCATGTCTTCATCATCTTCTAGACCCCAGCTGGCTGTGCCATCTCCTACTCCTTTCTGGCTTTCTTCAAGTTCTTCCAAGTCATAAACTGAGAAGAAGTTTTACTCCCAAGCCCACTGTGGCTGCCATCTTGTGTTGCTGCCACTTGAAGGCCCCTGACTAACCTTCCTAGGAGGGATATGTGTCACCAGTTATTCCAAATTTTTGTAAGACTGCTCTTTCATTTACAAACAATAGAGGTTTTGAAATCTTTAAAAAAAACGCAACAAAACTTATTTTACGATCAAAACTTTACCAAGAATCTCCTTGTTAAAAAAAAAAGATAAAAATAGCTACTCTAGTTAAAAGCCCAGGTAGAGCACCAAGGGACCCACTCAGGCTCTGTATATGTGTACTTTCCTTAGTCCAAGCTGTCTTCTTAGAGATCGCCTCATGAGCAGTGATCTCAAAACTCTTTATAAAAACGGTATGCCTCAAATAACATATATTTCATATAGGAATATTAACTTAGTAATACTTTAGTACTGTAATGTAAAACATACATTAAAATAGAAATAAAAAATTTATATAAATAGTATTTTAAATGGTATTGGCTCCACAGTGTTTTCAGACCCAATACACACTTACAGCATGGTATACAAATGATAGCAGATACAAATCCAGTATTTGTCATCCTTTGAATAATCCCAAATTTTTTGAGAGGGGCAACTGGTAAGATCTATTTTATCATTGTTTCTGCTTTGTCAAGTGCTAACAAACAGCTTATACTACAGGGCTATAATGTTCACTTGCACTAACCTTACTATTTCAACCCTTTTCAAAGCATTTGTTCATTTTGTTAGGGTAATAGTTTATATTGGAAAATATCTGTAAACAGTTTTCTGTATATCTGAGCTAAAATCATTGACAGGTGAGGAACACTTTTTTATGGAAATTACTCTTCTCTCAGAATACCATGCATGTATTATCTCTTGACTACTTGTTAAATAGCAGGAAAACTCATTTTTTTTCTTTTGTTAAAATACATAATCAGACTTCTCAAAACCCAATGTTTCATGTTGTACCACTAGTACTACAGAATGAATTCCAAAACCTTTTACCTTTTATCTAGGCATCCAAGACCTTTCCAATCTACCTTCTGAGTGAAATTCCAGGTAAGCAATGAAGTCTGAATTAAGGCAACTACATCCTCCTCTTCTTTTTCTTTTGGTTTTTTTTTCCTTTCTAGTCTTAAGGTAACCTTTTCTCTACACCATAATGCCAGGAACTAAATAGAATTTATATTCAGAACACCTTTTCAATGGAAAGAGGGAAAAACTTGGAGGATGATTAAAAATACATATTTCCAATCATACCCATCTCGTTGGGACAGATTTGGAGTAAAGCCCAAGAATTGTTTTTTTTTTTTTTTTTTTTAAGATTTGTTTATTTATTTATACAAGCACTGGGTACAGTCAGAAGCGCGGGAGGGTAAGAGAATTCACCAGATCCAGAGGAGAGAGCAGAGCAGGCAGATGGAGGAAGTACACTGCTGAGGGGAGCAGCGGGTGGCAGGAGAGGTCTGCGCGCCATGTGGGACCCATGAGGGACCCTCGCCCGGTGGCCAGGGATAGAACCGGCGCTGCAGAGGCTGCGAGCGGCTTCGCAACCCAGCACTCAACCTCTGTGCCACCGGGGAGGCCCCAAGAATTGTTATTTTTAACAAGGGGCTCGTATAATCCTTTTGATAAGACAAATCTGAGAACCTGACCTAAGTTTGTCTCTAGTGGCTAACTACGAACAGGGAAGTACCCTAAGAGTAAGAACCTTCTAGTTCTGTGTGTCAACTCCAAATGATAACAAATTTCATCTTTCCTTCTCCTCTACTCTCTCCCCTTACTGTCTCAGAAAAATTCCAGACTTTTTTATTTCAAGTCAAGAGTAAAAGACCCTGAGTGAAAGCATTCAAAGAACATTTAAAAGAGAAAGAGTCAAATGGCAGTTTCCTATATCTCCAAAAAGCCTATATAGTCAAGCTCTATTTTTTAAGGTAAGGTTAGTTTTCAACTACTGCGCTTTCTGTTGTTTTTTTCTCATTCGCACATGACACACGTCTCTTTGGGATGTTATTAATGAATCCATTCAAACCAAGAGAAGTTACTTAAGAGTTTTCCTCTACTAAACTGTTTAATCACTATGATGTCCCACGGAAATCAGATTTAAAATGAACAGGTAGGGAGAATAACAAAAAAAAAATTATAATTAGTTGCTTGGCTTGAGTCTCTGAAAACATTTTTAAAAAGTACGTATTTCCAAAGTCCAGGATCGAAGTTAGACAGCTGGAAATGTTTGAAAATTTAGCTTTTACTGAATGAAGTTTTCACAATATAGTTTACTATAGAAAAAGTGACAGCTTTCAACCTCATATAGTAAAAACCCATTCTTGAGCTCAATACTGTTTGAATTAGAGCTGCTTAATCCAAGTTCTAAATGACACCTTAAAATTATATCTAAAAGGTGGTACATAACTTTTTTTAAAAAGATTTATTTATTTATGGATACAAGAGCTGGGGCAAAGGCCAGAGGATTTGGGGGCGGGGGGGGGGGGTTGGTGAGAGGACTCACCAGAGACAGAGTGGGGAACAGAACAGGCAGACTAACTGAAACACACTGCCGAGGGGAGCAGTGGGCAAGACAGGAGAGGTCTGCTTCGCCATGTGGGTTGCTCCCTGGCTGCCGGGGATCAAATTCATGCTACAGAGGCTTCAGATTGCTTCACAGTGTGGTGCTTAACTCCTTGTGCCACAAGGGAGGCCCAGAACATAACACTTTTATGGGGAAAGGTCTCTAGTTTTTATATCAAATTCACATTTACAATGGTCTAACAAACCAATGGATTATGCATCAGTTTTCCTCTACCATATAGATTTACTTCATTAATAAGAACAAAATCCAGTCATGAAATAGCTGTGATCATTCTGTTTTGCCAGACAGCTCCCTTCTGTCCCTAAAAACTTACACAAAATGCAACACATGTTCTTCAAAAGGAATACTTTTAAATACTTTTTTTAAAAAGGGAAAATACAATACCTGACTTATAGAATTTATATTCAAAGTCAATTTACACGTCTGAAAAAGAGGCTAACCAAACATGGTAGCATTAAAACTCTCAGGCCTCCCCTGGTGGCACAGTGGTTGAGCACTGAGCTGCGAAGCTACCCGCAGCCTCTGCAGTGCTAGTTCAATCCCCAGCCACCGGCGAGAGTCCCACAAGGTGCACAGACCTCTCCTGCCGCGACCACTGCTCCCCTCAGCAGTGTATTTAGTCAGTCTGCCTGTTCCATTCCCCGCTCTGGCTCTGGTGAATTCTCTCACCCTCCCGCGCTTCTGACTGTACCCAGTGCTTGTATAAATAAATAAATAAATCTTTAAAAAAAATAATAAAACTCTCTAGTAGTCCCTATTAGTTGACCTGCTCTTTCTGAAATGAACTTTAAAAAAATAGTATGGTATAACATATAGTTCAAGACAGATATGACTGCACTGCTTACAAACAGCAGTAATGTACCACCTTCTCCAAATCCTTAACCTCCTTAATCTTCTTTCCTCACTGGAAAAGAAGAAATGTTGCTTATACATTATTATAAGATTCTGAATATAACTCATTGAGATTATGTGCAAAGTATAGTGCTAAGGCATTTTTTCATACATTAATTCACAACTATCAACTGAGTTAGGCAGTTATCTCCATTTAAAAGGTAGTTCAGAGGAAATCTGCTCAAACTCACAGAGCTAGAAATAATGTAATTAAACTCAGCATCCAACTCTAAACCTTTGTTTCCACTACTTTCACATAACAAATATCAGCGAATTCTAAAAGAACACAGTTCTTAACAATTTGATCTCTAAGCTTCTCCCCTGTGGTATTATATTTATCTGGCCATCAGACTAGACTTCTAAATAAAAAAGATCCCATTCCATTTGATTCCCAAGGATTTCTCCTGGGAACCATTACAAGTTACCATTCAGAATACATCTCTACCCAGTCTTCCAAACTAATCACCCATCCAGTCATGTACTTGAGCTATAGTTCAAAGGGTAAAGAGATGGGCCTCCCTGGTGGCGCAAGGGGTTAAGATGCAACCTATGAAGCTCTCCACAGCCACTGCAGCACAAGTTTGATCCCCAGCCAGGGAGTAACACACATGGTGCAGCAGACCTCTCCTGACTCCCCTCAGCAGTGTATTTCAGTCAATCTGCCTGTTCTGCTTCCAGCTTTGTCTCTGGTGAATCCTCTCACCCCCCATACCGCTGGTCTGTATCCCAGCTCTTGTATGCATAAATAAGTAAATCTTAAAAAAACAAAAAGGTAGAGAGAACTCTGTTATTTACAAATTCAAGTCATTATTTGAATGAAGTATTCGAAACTGCAGAAATATCTTACTCTCTTGAATACTCATTTGTCTACTCCTTACAATGACTCTCACTCAGGCTACATCCTAAATTTTATTGATTTTGTCAACAGATACAAAAATGATAATTAGCATCTCTTCCTTCATTGCAGTGTATAAATCTAGCCCAAATCTAGAATATTCTTAATCTTTCTCTTGTAGAATACCGGACATTCGCTTGATAATAAGCTCTCCTTTCCTTACCAAAACTGCTATCCCTTGTTTTGCAGGCAACATTTTCCTCATTCTGTTTCAAGCTGCTTATTCCTCATAACTGGATCTTCCTGATTGTCTACATGTAATCCACCAGAATGCCCTATGCCAAATGTAATACTCACACATACACACATGCACACGCACACAATCCTATCATCCACTTTTTCCCATTTCCATACTATTGCACTGACCCAATTCAACATTATGCTTACCTGGACTACACTTCAATCTCCCAATTAGTATCCCATTTATTATCTCTTTTCTATTCCGCACAATATTATATTTTGGATCATGTCATTACTTTGCTACAATCTCTTCAAAAGCTTTTATCTGCAGTTTAAAGATCCAAACTAAAGATAGTGACCAAACAATAAGTAGAACTCAACCAAGTATTATTGGATGAATGAACAGATGTGGACAATTTAATAAAGTTCTGCTTTTTTTCTAAGTTCATACCTACTTGCTTAAAGGAGGGTTCTACTTACCACTAAAAATAGTATTTAATGATTGTCAATTAGAATCTCTTGCACCAAATTCTAATTACCTCTAGTCCCAGATATTAAATCCTTTTCACTTATGTTACTATCACTTCAAAGTTTAAGCAAAAAAAAAGGGGGGGGGCACTAACAATATATAGTATGCTACCATTTATATTAATAAAAGTATATATGATTGCATGCATTTTTGTTCAAATATGCATAAAACTTCTAGGCAGACTACAAGAGACTGATAACATTGATGGCTTCTAGCAAGGGCAACTGTTATGGAGTTAGGTAGGAAGAAGACTTTACAAATACATTCTGAATTTTTAACAACGTGAATGCATTACATATTCAAGCAAGTCTCAAACCAGAAGATTAATGTAAACCTGCTTTCTTCTCAACTTCCTAATATCTGAAAAGAACCATCATTCTTTGACCCCAACATACAAAAACACAAGTGGACTTTGGGTCTTCCCTTTTCATAATCATTCACCAAATCTACCAGTACTTTCTTGAAAATATACTGGAGCTCTGTTCCTTCTTTTCAATTCCATTTACTATGTTGGAACAGACTCTCATTTGCTTGTATCTAAATTACTGCAAAAAGTCTTGCTACCTATGTTGTTTCCTTCCCCACCCACAACTAAATATTCACAACATTGCCACTCTGTTCCAGAACTATCATCATGTTCAACCCCTACTCAAGAACCCACAATGGCTCCCCTTTGTTTACCAAGCTTTGAGAGAAAGAAGCCTCTGCCACAAATGGACGTAATACTTTTCACAGGTGTACTATTTCCTTTCCCATCAGTGACAAACACAACAGAGAGTGAGGTTCTTCTTAATGAGTCCAGTTCAAACTAATCTCTCCCTCCTCTAATTTTCTACTTTTCTTCTAATTTTTACTTCCCACATCCCTGGAATTACCTATTACAACCTCTGTGTTGGCACATACATACCTACTGTATAATTCCAGTCAAGAAACTTAACCCGTTTCGTGCCTAAGCTGTCTGATCTGTGAAATGTATGCCTGGGTTTTCAATTAGGATTGGCTAAAAAAATTTTTATTATTTTATTATTACATAACTTTCACTTGTTTCTTTTTATCCTAATAAAATTGATGAGAATTTTCTTACTTGTCTCTGCTAAACCCAACCAACATATAATTGTATTTTATAGGAAAGGTATACATCCTGATGATTCCGCTTTTGATTTAATCAAGATCGGGGGATTGATTTTAAATAACTTAAAGTTTTGACACACATATCAGGCACCTTATTTCATGTTTCATTATAATCATTCTCTGCCTTTCCACCAAACAAATTTGCCTTTATGGCAAATATATGTTCTCCCTCTCTCTCCCTTCAGTATTCAATATAACTTCAGTATTGCCCACAGCAAGCAAGGAAGATATGTGAATAAATGACTTATTGATATTGCATCATTTGACATTCAACTTAATTCATTTTGACTCATTTTGAGTCCGTAATTCAGTACTTTTTATCAAATGGAAATGTTAAACTATGTCTCATTTACTTGTTTTTTAAAATTAAAACCCCATTATTGATCAGTACCTCACACATTGTGGAAATGAATAATTTTGTAAATTTGAATAGCTTGAATGACAGGTAACAGATATACTTGCAATGAACACAGAAAAATATCAATGTGTTTGGAAATCCAGTTTGTATAATTTGGTTAAAAAAATGCAAATTTAATATGATTTTGGTGAAAATATAAAATAGCATATGTTACAAAGAAACTTATGTTTACCATAACCCCTAAATGGCTAATTTCTATTAGAAAAGTAAACTCGGGGCCTCCCCGGTGGCGCAGTGGGTTGAGTGCCACGCTGTGAAGCTGTCTGTAGCCTCTGCAGTGCAGGTTCAATTCCCGGCCAGCCAGGGAGAAACCCATATGGCGCGGCAGATCTCTCCTGCCTCGCCCACTGCTCCCCTCAGCAATGTCTTCGGTCCGTCTGCCTGTTTTGCTCCCCGCTCTGTCTCTCGTGAATTCTCTCACCCTCCTGCACCTCTGACCTGTACCCCGTTCTTGCATAAATAAATAAATCTTAAAAAAAAAAAGAACTCAATTTAAACAAAAATAAACAAGTGACCCCATTTGCACAGGTATTTCCTTTTTATATACACAGCTTTTCCATATTATTCACGTTCCCCAAAAATTAGTTCTCTTGAACCCTAATATTATTTAGTAAAAGTACTTTAAGTAGTAAAAAAACCTAAAAGAAGCTTCAACAATATATAATTTAGATGTGATTAGTTACAGAGAACATATTCCCGATAACATAATTTTTTTAAAAAAACTAATTTTCTTCAATACTTTGATATTCTAACAGAGTACCATTATACATGAAACTATGTCCCGAAGTTTCTAATGTATTCACAGGACCACTGTGTATTTTTGTACCAATGTTGGGGGACTATTTTATATACAAATCTCCAAGATAATGTAATATTTCCAACAATAACAACAGTGAAAGGATCTGGTACACAATCTGAGAAGAATCTGCATAGTAATTAATTGATAGGAAATCACATTTAAGAACATAGTTCCTGAGAATTTAACATTCATGCAGACAGGAAAAAAACAATGACAAAATTTTAGTATTTCTTACCCCACAAATAAGCTAACAGAAAAACAAAGCAGAATTCAGAGCCATGACAAAATAACAATCTGCCTGGCTGACTTAGAAATGAAATTTACTAAAATATCTACCTGAAATTAGTTAAGGTATAGGAAACATCTTCAGGTGTTCAATACAGAAAAAAATGTTTGATTCTGCATCAAAAAATGTACCATATTTACTACCCAGAGGAAAAAACTGCATTGAGTATTGGAAAATTTTTAAATATTTCAAAAAATTCATTAAGAATGTATGGCATACACAAAACAACTGTCTAAAAGTAAGAATTTTACTAGTACTGAGCTGCGCAATAGACATAATTCCATACTGCCAACTGTGAAGTATTTGTTTCTGGGCATCCAAATTTTCATTCACCTTGAAGAAAGCAGGCACTGATAATGTAAATATAATCTTAAAATAATTTCTCTTTTCCTTCAAAAATCTCTGCCATATTAAATTTATACATTGCAAGCAAAAAAATTAAAAATAATTAAAATATCTAACAATAGGTATATATTATACATCAGAATACGAGACAGTATTTAAAAAAAACCAACTAGATCTACATTGTTAACACAAATGAATCTTCAACATGTTGAATGAAAAAATGAACGTTGTAGAATACATGTAAGAGTATGAGATCAATTGTGCAAATTTTAAAAACACACAAAAGACTTCATATTATTTATGGATACATACATCAGCAGAAGAGGTATAAAAAAGCATGTACAGGAATAATACACATCAGCTTCAGAATAGTGGTTACTTAAGGGAAGATGGAGAATGGATAAAATGAGATGGTTATAAAAGGGTCTTTAACTCTATCCACGTGTTCAATATTACAAAAAGATTTCAAGCAAATATGGCATAATGTTAACACTGTTAAATTTGGTGGTGATACTCATGTCAATTTTCGAATAGTTCATTAAAAAATGACAACATTCACAGAAAAAAGAAAAGGTTGAATCACCGCTGCCATTTCCAGATAAGTTAAAAATAATTAGGTACGCTGAAACACAACAGACTTTTTCACCAAAAAAGACAACAAATATTAACAGGAAATATTACATAATCAGCAATGTACAATATCGTAACGTATCCATTTATATAAGAAAAAATACAATTAAAGAACAGGATTTAAACACTTCTACTACTTTTGCTTGAGTCAAAGTATCTAATTTCATACCACAAACAGGCTTTCCTTGCTTGAAAGAATACCCCTTTGAATATTCTTTTATGTCATTTCCTTCAAATGAGATTGAAAATAAAAGATTTAGTTTACAGAGTATAGAAGAGACCTGACTGTGTAGTTAGATAAGACAAACCAATACATTGTATTCTAGTAATATCTAATACTGGCTTATTTCAAAAATGAAAAAATCACTGCCAGTACAAAACTTTCACTTTACAGCTTAAAATTTTTAGCCAACAAAGAAAATGCATACGATCTGTAACTTTGTTTACCAAACTGTTTTTTCTTTTCAGGAAAGCCTTCCCATCTCTGTCAGATTAACATTTCCTTGATCACAGATGAAGTCTTTCAAATTAAAGATAAACAACTACTTGCCTGTTGTTTCTGATATGCAGTGTTTGGATTTATCTTTGATTCCAAGAGCAGTGAGCCTGAAAGATAAAAAATAAGTTTCAATTTGTACAATCCTGTTGCTGAATTTAAAAAAAATCAGAATACACGTTAAAAAAAAAAACAACCAATTTTTACACTGTTTATCCATGTGAAATAACCAAATGTATTCTAATTTATAATTTTCACTCCAGATCTGGACTGCATATTCAATCTAGAACACATTCTATCACATACACCCTCTAAAGGGGAAAAAAAATTCATGGAAGACCAATATTCAGACCAAGAATATAAAGAGACTAGATGACTATTAAAGTTTTATTGAAATGAAAATTTTAAGGTCTAAATGACCACTTGAAGCCAAACTGTTTTTAACAAAAAATTTTATTGTTTCCAGTTTAACAAATAAATTACAAAGAACCACAATAGGGATCTAATTACTTAGTACACAAATTACAGAACTTTTATCCTTTCTCCTTAATAACAAAAAGACACTTCGCATAGAAATAAATGGCTATTTAGAAGAGAAGTACAAGAGCACAAAACAGATCAAGAATAAATTTAAGATTATTACTTTTCTATTACCTGCATATATCAGTGGCTCAAATCAAGGCGTTCCGATTACCAGAAAGGTGTTCTAATTACAGCTCCACATTTTATAATCCAAAAATATTTCACATATGACTCGTACAATAAATCAACGAATACAAGTTTACAATCTGATTGGGTGTTCTAACTTGTTTGGGTTATAGAGTTCTACTTTTTTACCACACCCTCCACAAAGGCAGCCTAGAAGGCTCTCAGACTAAAGATGTATGTGCTTGTGTGCATGTATCGAGGCAACAGACTGCAATAACCCCAGGAAAAGGTGCTTTTTGGTTTTCCCCCAGCACCTGTCGACTGGCAACTGAGGATCGTCGGTAAAATCAGTGTGGAAAACAAGACGCTCAGAAAGAGAAGTTTTACTTTTGTGCCACATATTGGGTATGAAGGGAGGAGGGTTCAGTTCCCTAGGACGAGGGCGCCTCCTCCCCTCGTTTCTCCACACTCTCCCCTCTTCAAAACAGGAGAGACTGGAGAGGAAGCGGTCAAAACCTTAACAGGCATGAAAGGCGGAGAAACCGACAATCGGCAACACAGAATCCGCGTCGGATTGCGGGTAAATCCAGACAAGGTAGTTTGTTTTATCGCAGAGAAGTGCAGGTACAAAACCAATGAACGCGCTGTCCCGAGAGATGATCGTACCCGGCCCCGGGCCTACATCCCAGGGCTGTGCCCAAACCGGAGGCAACGTCCCTCAGTCTACCGTTCCAGTGACCTTACCGTCGGACTCGGCCCGAACCAGCAGCGACATCCCCTTGAGCTCCTCCACATAAGTGGAGGAGACGTGCCCGGTGCCTCGGTCGTCCCATTGCCGGTCCTCGTTCAGGGTATAGACCTTCACTCGCCGCCGCGTATCCGACATGGTGGCCGCTGTCCCCTGCGCTCCAGCCGCCGCTCCTCCTTCGCCTCGTTCGCGCCCCTCACTCTTGAGAGACCGTGGCGGCGGCGGCGGCGGCAGCTTCGGCGGCTCCGGAGAGGCCTGAGTTCACCATGGCTCCCAAGGGTCTGCGCGGGAAGGGGCGAGAAGAGCCACCGAGAACTCTCCGTCCGGAGCCCCGGACACCTCTCACTACGCCCCGCACACACTCCCCGACCCTCCCTGTGCCCCCCCCGAGCTCGCTCGCTCTCCTGCTGCCGCCGCCGCCGCCGCCGTAACAACTATAGAGCCGCCATCTTGTAACCCGATTCTCTCTGCCTTTCTCTTCCTCCTCCTGCAGGCTCGCACGGGCTGTCCTAGCAGGGGCTACGGCGGCCGACGAGTTCAACGCCCGCCGCCTCCGCTTCTGCTCACGCTTCCCGGGTCCGCTACGCAACGCGTTCTCGCGAGGCCGGCTACAGGCGTGAGGGGGGCGGGCCCAAGCGCGATTTCCGGTTTTCTCGGCCCGCCGGCTGCCGCGGGATCTGGGCGGGGCTAGCCGGTCTCGCGAGCTTCCCTGCTCCCCGCCGGTGCCGGGAGACGGGTCTGCCGCAGTAGTGAGTGGCGGGTCCGGCCTTTGCCGTGGCTGGTGGCGCTTGGTCCTCCACCGCCCGGGATACCCAGCTCTGAGGCAGATGCTAAACAAACTCAAAAGGGACGCATATTTGGGCAATACTAACCCTGAGCAAGAAGGAGGAAAACGTGCTCTTCCTCCTGGGTTGAAATTCAGTCCTGTCAGCCCCCGTTGAACACCGTTGAAACCTGTTTCTTTGAAGACGCAGCAGCTTTGAGCGCTTGGACGGGGACCCGACACCCGCCAGAACTCGTTGTGGAGCCTGTAACAGTTTAGCTTTTTCGCAGGAAATGTGCTTTTGGAGCTTCAGCACTACTAACGTCCAACAAAAGCGTGTTGACATTTTCCTGTTTCCCGCCACAGGGTTTCGCCCTTAGGCTTTTGCTAGCTGGCCATTGAAAAGCAAACTTTCCTCGTCGGGGAATCACAGTGCTCTTTCCTTGTTTGTAACCTAGGAAAATAAGTGTTCCGAGAAGTTAGGAAAGTGTATTCTCTCCGAGGCTTTCTGCACTACTTTAGTGAGGGAGAAACTGTCTTGGCATTTACATTAATGGTCACACACTGCGCGGGGCCTGCCCTGGGGGGCTAGTTCAGCCGGTGTTGTTGGTTCATTAAAACAGGGTCGGCTTGGGCCTCCCCGGTGGCGCAGCGGTTGAGCGCTGGGTTGCGAAGCTGCCCGCGGCCTCTGCAGCGCCGGTTCGATCCCCGGCTGCTCCCCGGCCACCGGAGGAGGGTCCCACATGGCGCGCAGACCTCTCCTGCCGCCCGCTGCTCCCCTCAGCAGTGTACTTCAGTCCTTCTGCCTGCTCTGCTCCCCGCTCTGGCTCTGGTGAATCCTCTCACCCTCCCGCGCTTCTGACTGTACCCAGTGCATGTATAAACAAAACAAACAAACAAACCAGCAAACAAATAAATAAATCATGCCTCTATTAAAAAAAAAAAAAAAAAAAAAAAAAAAAGTTTAAAAAAAAAAAAAAAAAAAAAAAAAACAGGGTCGGCTTATTCCCTTCCTCCACCAGTTCTTTGTAACCTATTGACCTGAAAGGCGAAAACCCAGCACTGTGCCTTCGGTAACTAGCCCTGCAGCGGGTGTTCAGACCCTTTAGTGGTCTTGGGAAAACACGCTTATGTTTCGATCATCTCTTATGTGTGGACACACTTCAGGGGGACACTAACACCTTGAGATAATGCAAGCACCTGATGAGGAATAGATTCTAATCGCAAAACCGAGATACATAATTTTTTTCCATCTAAAGTGGGCCTTAGAAAAGTTTCTTGAAATAAGTAGTTATATAATAATAGGGCTCCTTAGTTACAGTGATTGATGTGACAAAATGTGTTTTGAACCCCAGATAACTTGAGTCTGATGTTAGTGGATTCCTGAATGGGAGTTTGACTTCCAGTGGTGTTCAAGGTTGAGCAGAAGTAGAACAAAATCATAATGTATTACTGTCCTAAAAGCACTTAGACATGTTCTGTGGAAGTTAAAGGAAGGAGAAATGTACAGAAGTCACTTTCACACTATAAATGTTAAGTGGTTAATATCCTACAGATCTAAGTCTGGAAAAAATTGTGAAATAATGAGTTTCTTCTGATAGTCAATTATTCATTAAATAGCTTTTGAAAATGCACTATGTGCTAGATAGATACTGTACTATACAGTGAATAAAATAGAAAAAGTTCTGCTTCTCATGAAACTTAACCCAAAAAATGAGTATCAAATGCTAGACAGAGTGAGAAGAAAAACCTCTAATGGTGTTTAGAGGAAGGCCTCTAAGGAAGTCTGTCACCCTGTACTCCCAGGGTAAGAGAGAGCAAAAGCTGAAACAGCAAGTATGAGTGAGAGGGATAGCAAGGAAACTTGTGATTGGAGCCTTCTGAGAAAGGGGAGAAATGGTGGAGAGTAAGATTGGATGGGAGAGAACAATTTTAAAGGGATTTGGATTTTACTTTATTTTTTAAGATTTATTTATCTATGCGTACAGATCTGGGGTAAAGGCCAGAGGTGTGGGGGGGGGGGTGAGAGGATTCACTAGAGACAAAGTGGGGAACAGAACAGGCAGATTGAATTACACTGCTGAGGGGAGCAGTGGGCGAGTCAGGAGAGGTCTACTGTACCATGTGGGTAGCTCCCTGGCTGGGGATCTGCAGATAGCTTCATAGGTTGCGTCTTAACCCCTTGCACCAACAGGGAGGCCCTGGACTTTACTTTAAAATAAGCGGCAAATCCACTAGTGAGTTTTGAACTAAGGAGTGAAAGGATTCTGTTTTTAAAAGCGTCTTTCCCATCTTCCCTTCAGTATCTTCTCTGGTATACATACCCTCTAACACCTGGTCACCAAGATAAATAAAGGAACAAAGTTGATAATACCCTGGTAGTCTTCTTTGCTCTTTGCTCCATCTTTAGGAACATATCCCCCCTTGTGTTGTTTGTTTTTTCCTTCCCTTATGTCATAGAGATTGCCTTATCTTTTTTGCAAGAGGTCCATTTCTAATATTTGTAGGGTTACCTCAGTCTAAGAGGACATATTGTCAGAAATACTATTGTTTCATTAAGGAGAGTGTAGTTCTTATGAAGTAATTTTTTTCATTTTAATCAAAGATTTTATTTTACAATTTTTATTTTTAGGAAAATTTTCCCATACAGGATTATAGGCTTAAAATATTTACACAGATTAATAAGAAACAATAGTTAATTACCCAGAGTGACAATTTTAAGGAGTGAGACTCACCTCTAGGCATTGTGAGCTCTGAATTTTTTACAGGTTGAGCAAACAATATAGATTTCCAATTTCACAGTGACTCAGCCAACTAATATGCATTCTTTTTATAGCTTAATGCAAGGTAGTTTACTCCACAATAAGACACAAAAAAAGAAAAGACTCAGTGCCCACTAAGTTTTCAACTAAGCCTTGAATATCTGGAAGCCCAAACTACAACTGATGAGAAAGGTACTGCAGGTTTTGGGGTGTGTTTTATTTTATAATGTACTTACCAAGTTGCATAAACATTTTCTTGTGGTTGGTGGGTGCAAAATCTACCACACTCTATGACTAACTTTAATGTGGGAGACTTTTTTTTTTTTTTTAAGATTTATTTATTTGTGCGTACAAGAACTGGGGTATAGGCCAGAGGTGCAGGGGGTGAAAGGATTCACCAGAGACAGAATGGGGAACAGAACAGGCGGATTGAATGAAATAAACTGCTGAGGGGAGCAGTGGGCGAGTCAGGAGATGTCGGCTGCGCCATGTGGGTTGCTCCCTGGCCGGCTGGTGACCGAACTCGTGCTGCAGAGGCTCCGGACTGCTTTATAATGCTGTGCTTAACCCCTTGTGCCACCATAAGGAGACTTCTTTTTAAGCTGGTGAGTGCTTCAATAACTTTTTAATGCTTGACCCATGTCCACCACCAAAGTTTCCAACTTTTGGCTTCCAATATTTGCTTAGCAGTAGTAGCTTTTTATCTTAACACATAATATAAAGAAAACACAGTATACAAGGTCTCAAAAGAGCTCACTTCTCAAAAATTATTCAGGTAAGAAAAGTCCTGTATTTGAGGATTGAAAACCAAAGTCTTGTCACCTGTGAACCATCACAATAATGACTCTGTCCCTCCCCCCCCCAGTTTTGCCCACCCCCCCTTTCCTATATCCCTCAGTTCTGTGGTCAGCTTGCTAGTTTGACTTTTTCTTGAACTTTTGTTTGGTTTCTCTATATTCCACATATAAGTGAGACCATCTGGTATTTATCTTTTTCCTTCTCGCTAATTTCCACTATCATAATCCTTTCCAGCTTCATCCATGTCGCTATAAACAACATGAGTTTGTCCTTTTTGATTGCTGAAAATATTCCATTGTATAAATAAACCATGACTTTTGGATCCATTTGTCTATTTCGGCTATTGTAAATAGTGCTGCAATAAACATAGGAATATAGGTTTCCTTTCGATTTAGTGGATTCAATGGATCATATGGTAGATCCATTTTTAGTATTCTGAGGAACATCAACACAGTTTTCCATAGTGGCTATACTAGTTTACATTCCTACCAACAGTGGAAAGGGGTTCCTTTATCTCCACATCCTCTCCAGCTTTTGTGTTTCTGGTTTTATTTAATGTGGGCAGTCTTTACTGGTGTGAGGTGGTATCTCATTGTGGTTTTGATTCCATTTCCCTGATAACTAGTGATGTTTAACATTTTTTCATATCCCTGTTGGCCATTTGCATTTCTTTTTTGGAGAAATGTCTTTTTAGTTCTGCCCATTTTTTGACTGGGTTGTTTATTGAGTTGTGTAATTTCTTTGTAGATCTTTGATATCAGCCCCTTATTCGTCATATTGTGTGCATGTATTTTCTTCCATTCAGTAGGATGTCTCTTTATTTTGATTATTGTCTCTTGTTGTGAAGAAGCTTTTTAGATTGATACAGTCCCAGCTGTTTATCTTCTCCTTTGTTTTCCCTGCTTCCAGAGAAAAATTTTCAAAGATGCTTCTGAGGCCTGTGTCATGGAGTGTTTTGCCTACACTATAGGCAAAAGTTTTTCTAGATATTTTATGGTGTTGGGTCTTACATTTAAGTCTTCTATCCATTTTGAGTTCATTTTTTAATATGGTGTGAGATTGTAATCTAGTTTCATTTTTTGCATGTTGCAGTCCAGTTTTCCCAACACCATTTACTGAAGAAGCTCTCCTTGTTTCGGTGTCTATTCTTTGCACCTTTGTCATAGATTAGTTGACCATTTATGTATTGTTTTATTTCTGGACTTTCAGTTTGATTCCATTGGTCTGTATGCCTGTTTTATTCCAATACCATGCTGTTTTGATTATTATGGCTTTGTAGTATTGTTTGAAATCTGGGTGTGTAATGCCTCCATTCTTCCCCCTTTTAGTCAGGAGAGCTTTCACAATTTGGGGGGTTTTGTGGTTCCATATTTCAGCAATATTTCTTCCATTTCTTTGAAGAATGCCATTGAGATTTTAATTGGTTTTGCACTGAATCTGTAAATTGCTTTTGGTAGGATGGCCATTTTGATTATGTTAATTCTTCCAATCCATGAGCAGGGGATATCTTTCCATTTCTCGGTGTTATCCTCTATTTCTTTTAACAGTGTTTTCTAACTTTCCTTGTGTAGATCATTCACCTTCTTTGTTTGGTTTATTCCCAGGTACTTAATTTTTTTTTTTTTTGGTAGACTTGTAAATGGGTTGCTTTTCTTAATTTCTTCCTCTGCAGATTGATTGTTTGTGTATGGAAGGCTACTGATTTTTCTGTATTGAACTTGTAACCTACTTATTTACTGAACTGCTTTATTGTTTTAATTAGTTTTTCAGCATTTTCTCTCTCTATTATCATGTCATCTACTTAAGGATAGTTTCACTTCTTCTTTCCCTGTTTGGATACCTTTTATATCTTTCTCTTGCCTAATTGCCCTAACTAGGACTTCTAGTATATGTTAAAAAGCAGTGTTGAGAGTGGACCTCCTTGTCTTGTTCCAGATCTTAAAGGGAAGGCTTTCAGTTTTTCACCCCTAAGAATGATGTTAGCTGTGGGGCCTCCCTGGTGGCGCAAAGGGTTAAGACACAACCTATGTAGCTGTCTGCAGCCTATGCAGCACGAGTTCGATCCCCGGCTGGCCAGGGAGCAACCCACATGGCGCAGCCGACCTCTCCTGACTTGCCCACTGCTCCCCTCAGCAGTGTACTTTGGTCAATCTGCCTGTTCTGTTCCCCACTCTGTCTCGGTGAATCCTCTCACCCCCTACACACTGGCCTGTACCCCAGCTCTTGTATGCATAAATAAATAAATCTTTAAAAAAAATGACGTTAGCTGTGGTTTTATCATATATAACTTTTGTTATGTTAAGATATGTCCCTTTTATCCCAGATTTTTCAAGGGCTTTCATCATGAATGGATGTTGGACTATATCAAATGTTTTCTCAGCATCTATTCATATGATCATATGGTTTTTATTTTTCATTTTGCTAATGTGGTTGTAGGGTTAAATGATTTTCAGGCTTTTCTGCCCTCCCGCCATTAGGATTGCATGCATGTGTTGTTTACCTCTGAGGGCCATGACTGGGGTATTGATATATTCACCAAGAGAAGCAGAGGCAGGAGAGAGAAAGTGAGAAAGAATGCCAGAGAAGCCCAGAGTGAAGACTTGCAGGCCTCCTGCCCATCCCCCCAACCGAAACCCATCCCTGCGTGTATCTGGTTGCTGCACTACATGTAAAAGCTCAGCAAAAGCCTGAGAAAGGAGTCTCAAGGGCTCCTGGACTCTCCTTTACCTGGTCTGCTCAGATCATAGATATCCTGCTCTGTGCCCATCCTGCCACTACAGTTGGCGTAAGTCGCAAGATAATTTGAAGCAGACATGTATGGAGCCCTCTGAAGACCTCCGGAGGGATTGAAGAGCAGACTGTGTTTGCCTGTGGCAATGCTGGACGTGCTTTGGTAGCACGGGAGGTGGTCAGAGTCCAGGAGGTATGGGAAGAGCTAAAGACGCTGCAGGAGCACAGGACTAGAGACTCTGCTTTTGAGTGTTTGATCAAGGGAAGTTAAGACTAGATAAGTAAGATTTCTTCAAAGCTCCGGGAAAGTACAAGAAATGGTTTTTAAACCTTGGAGAAGGGGCCTCCTGGGTGGAGCAAGGGCTTAAGTCTCAGCACTATGAAGCAATCCGCAGCCAGTGCAGCACGAGTTTGATCCCTGGCCAGGGAGCAACCCACATGGTGCAGCAGACCTTGCCTGTCTCGCCCGCTGCTCTCTTCAGCAGTGTATTTCAGTCAATCTGCCTGTTCTCCCCACTCTGTCTCTGGTGAATCCTCTCACCCCCACCTCCACCTCTGGCCTGTACCACAGCTCTTGTATGTATAAGTAAATAAATCTTGGGGAAAAAAAACAACTAAAAAATTTGGAGAAGATATGTATTTTGGTGTATCTGTGTGACTGCTGCTCACTTACTAGTCCTAATTGTTTTCTAACAAAGGTTTTCTTAGATGGCCGTCTACAAGTATTTTTCTTTTTCCTTCACTTGTTTTTATTCTGATCCCATTGATTTAGGACCTTATTACACTAATGAGAATAATAGTGGTGATTCTTATTTTTTCCTGACTCTAATGGCAGTGTCCCCAATGTTGTATACATGTTTTTAATCTGATAGATACCACTTACTGAAATTTCCTAATATTTTTTTTAAAGATTTATTTATTTATGCATACAAGAGCTGGGGTACAGGCCAGAGGTGTAGGGGGTGAGAGGATTCACCAGAGACAGAGTGGGGAACAGAACAGGCAGATCGACTGAAATACACTGCTGAGGAGAGCAGCGGGCGAGACAAGAGAGGTCTGCTGTGCCATGTAGGTTGCTCCCTGGCTGGGGACTGAGCTTGTGCTGCAGTGGCTACCGCGAGCTTCATAGGTTTATATGATTACAAAGGGGAAGGTTGCCTATGGACAAGAAACACTTTTATCAGAGGATGAAGACAGTAGATAAAGGTCAGACACTGAAGAGGTTTAGAATTTTAAATTTAGAACTCTGAAATTTATTCTGCATGTTTGGAGCACTAAGGAACATCCAGGTTTCATGAATATCAAAATAGTATAGTTGAGTATAGCTGCTGATATTGTGGCTATAAAATTTAATGCAATTGTCAAAATTAAAAGAGAAAAGCATAAAATTATCTAATTATCATTTATATAAAGTTGAATTATCTTTATAAAACAATTAGGACCAAGTATCTGTGGGAATGCAAGAATGGGTAAGCATGAGACTATAATTCATTATAGAGATAAGAGAAAAACCATATGATTACTACATGCAAAAGAGGCAATTTATAAAATTCAATGTACATTTTCTAGAGAGTTCAAAATATTAGGAAAAAAGGGCTCCCTGGTGGCGCAAGGGGTTAAGATGCAACCTATGAAGTTATCTGCAGCCACTGCAGCATGAGTTCTATCCCTGGCCGGCCAGGGAGCTACCAACATGGCATAGCAGACCTCTCCTGACTCGCCTGTTGCTCCTCTCAGCAGTGTATTTCAGTCAATCTGCCTGTTCTGTTCCCCACTCTGATGAATACTCTTACCCCCCACACTTCTGGCCTGTAACTTAGTTGTTGTATGCATAAATAACTCTTTAAAAAAACTTTTTAAAAATGGAATAATTGAAAAGGTGGCAGCCAAGCCAAATGTGCAATACAGGAATACACCCAGCAACTTGATGTTAAAAGGAGAGAGGATAATTCTCCAAGAACCAGATTTTTTTATTTTATTTTATTTTTTTTAGAAATTTTATGTTCTTGGTTCCTCCATTTCTTTATTTTATTTTTTTTAAGATTTATTTATTTATCTGTTTATTTATACATACAAGCACTGGGTACAGTCAGAGGCGCGGGAGGGTGAGAGAATTCACCAGAGTCAGAGCGGAGAGTAGAGCAGGCAAAGTGACAAAGTACACTGCTGAGGGGAGCAGCGGGCGGCAGGAGAGGTCCTCGCGCCATGTGGGACCCTCACTCGCCGGCAGGCCGGGGATCGCACTGGCACTGCATAAGCTGCGGGCTGCTTCGCAACCCAGCGCTCAACCGCTGCACCACTGGGGAGGCCCAAGAACCAGATTTAAAGATATGGAAAATCACAACTGGATGGATAGAGAACTCAAAAGAGCTACACTGAAACAACTCAAAGAGATACAAAGACAAATTTGAAGTGCAATTTGAGCTCAAGAATAAAATTAGCAAGCAGAAGGCGAGAATTGATGCTATTAATAAGGAACTAACAGATTTAAGAAGGGAGGAAGTCAATAATTGACATCAAGAGTGTTATAGTAAGCTATGGAAACAGAGCAGACCTAATGGGGGAATGAATCAATTAACACAAAAACAGAAACCTAGAAGGCCACAATACAGGATTATTGGTAAGACAATATTTGTTCTCCAGTGTTATACATGTATGATGTGGTATACAATATATTTTAAAACACCTCATATTTTGTATTGGAGAGTATAATAATGTAAGTTCTAAAAGTACTATTTTAGTACAATTAAAGATGGTATAAATAGCTCCCATATAGTCCCGGATAGCTTCTTTATACTGGTATCTTATTATTTTTAAAAAGAAATTCAAGGTCATGACCATTGTTTTGTGCAAATAAGTTCTTTTTTTTTTTTTTTAAATAGAGGCATGTTTTATTTATTTTATTTGTTTGTTTTGTTTTTACATGCACTGGGTACAGTCAGAAGCATGGGAGGGTGAGAGAATTCACCAGAGCCAGAGTGGGGAGCAGAGCAGGCAGAAGGACCGAAGTACACTGCTGAGGGGAGCAGCGGGCGGCAGGAGAGGTCTGCACGCCATGTGGGACCCTCCTCCGGTGGCCGGGGAGCAGCCGGGGATCGAACCGGCGCCGCAGAGGCCGCGGGCAGCTTCGCAACCCAGCGCTCAACCGCTGCGCCACCGGGGAGGCCCCGCAAATAAGTTCTTTAACACAGTTGTAGTTTTAAAAACCTGTGGAGCAGTTTGTATTTAAAATGATAGTAGTTGAAGACAATTTTCCAGACTTTAAAAATCTCTCAGATGTTTCCATTTTTTGTATAAACAGAATAATGTTTATAGTTGTGTGAGGGCCTACAACAAGAAGTATATATATATTTTTAAAGATTTATTTATTTATACAAGAACCAGGGTACAGGCCAGATGTGCAGGAGGTTGAAAGGACTCACCAGAGACAAAGTGGGGAACAAAACAGGCAGACTGACCAAATACACTGCTGAGGGGAGTAGCGGGAGAGACAGAAGAGGTCTGCCTCGCCATGTGGGCATCTCCACGGCCGGTGGGGATCGAACCGGCACTGCAGAGGCTGTGGACAGCTTCACAGCGCTGCACTCAGTTGCCTGCGCCAACAGGGGAGGCCCCAAGAAGTATATTTTCAAACAAATTTTTAAGACATTTTAGACTTCTGCAACTGTAGTTCTGAATGTGAATCCTTTGTTTGCTCATGCATAAATGTATTTGTAATTCCAAATATACAGGCTTAGTGTTTTGCCTGTTAGTGATCATTTCACATTGTGAAACATATAAGCTTTTCTCAATAGACCTAGAGTAGGTTTCTGTCACCTTTGTATGGAAACTAGAGGTCAGTCAAGGAAGGCTCTGTGAGACTTGGAGGTCTATTTCTATTACTTAAAGAATACAGATTGTTTCATGCTGAGAGCTGTAAGGGTCCTGAAGGCTAGGAGAAGCGTCTCTTCTTACCTAACTCCTTTACCCTTGTATAGTTGAAGAAGAGATCATTATATCCTAAGCTTTTGCCTTTTTTAAAAAAAGATTTATTTATGCATACAAGAACTGGGGTACAGGCCAGAGTTGTTGTGGGGGTGAGAGGATTCACCAAAGACAAACCGGGAAGCAGAACAGGCAGATTGACTGAAATACACTGCTGAGGGGGGCAGCGGGTGAGACAGAAGTCGGCTACGCCATGTGGGTTAGCTACCTTGCTGGGGATCGAACTCGTGCTGCAGTGGCTGAGGATAGCTTCATAGTGCTGAGACTTAACCTCTTGTGCCACCAAGGAGGCCCCCTTATGCCTTTTTTTTAATTGAAGAAGCAATTATTGCTCTTCTTATGAAGAAATTAGTTTGGGGGAGGCTCATCCAGTTGTAGGTTTATCAGTAAATATGTTCTCTCTATTTCAGAATCTCATCTTTCCAGTCAGAGTAAGGATTGAGCTCACTAGCTTCTTTTCTGTCATGTGAAGTCTCCTCTCTGTTCTTGAAACCCTAAGTCCCAAAGCATAGAATAAATATCCCTTGTTTGATACATTATTCTTTAGAATTTACAACCATGTAAATTCCCCCTATGTATGCTTATTAAATTGTTTTTCCTTTGCTAACCAGTCTGGTACTTTTGATTACATGTTCAGTCTGAGAAGAACCCAGAGGGGCATGAATAATTTCTTTCACACCCGAACAGTTACAAGACCTAAGTTGAAATAACTTTCGCTGTTATATTTAACAATGCCTTATTGCTTTGTATGCAGTACTCTTTGCGTATAAAGATTATTTGTCTATCCAACAGGGAGCCACTTTATTTAAATTGATCAACCTAATGTTAAACTATTTTAAGGTACCCAAATGTAAACTAATAACCTTAATTTAAATATAGCGATGCAGGGCCTCCCCGGTGGCGCAGCGGTTGAGCGCTGGGTTGCAAAGCTGCCCGCAGCTTCTGCAGCGCCGCTTCAATCTCAGGACGCCAGGTGAGGGTCCCACATAGCGCGCAGACCTCTCCTGCCGCCTGCTACTCCCCTCAGCAGTGTACTTCGTCAGTCTGCTCGCTCTGCTCTCCGCTCTGACTCTGGTGAATTCTCTCACCCTTCCGCGCTTCTGACTGTACCCAGTGCTTGTATAAATAAATAAATCTTTAAAAAATATGTATATATAGCGATGCAATTTCGTATACCTTAGTATCAGTATATCAATAATTTTGGATTATCATGCAAGGGCTTAGATAAAATAATGACCCAACTATATGACACCTACAAGAGATTCATTTAAGCTATAGAGACAAAGTGAGGAGGTGGATATTACTACTCACAGCCATTAAAAAATTTTAAAAAGTAGGACCATTATACTTAGATAAAATTACCAGCCCAGAAAAATGTGATGAGACAATTATGGACATAATAAAATGAAAAAGACATCAATATGGCAAGAATACATAACAATATGCATAGGATACTTTTTAATATAACTAATATAGGAACTCCAAAATAAGTATTAATAGACCTAAAGGGACACATTGACAACAACACAGCAGTAGGAGACTTTATACCTATTTACTGTAATGGACAGATCATCTAGCTATAAAATCAACAAGGAAAAGTGACTTTAAAGGACAAATTACATGAGGTGAAACTAATAGACATTATTAGAGCATCTCCCTCAAACAACAGGTGGATGATGTTAATTACAAATGGAGCATTCTCAAGAATGCATTCTGAAGACAACATATTGGGCCACAAAGCCATTGTGAATAAATTCATGAAGATATAAATGATATCAAGCACTTTTTGGGTTACAATGTGTGAAATGGGAAATCAATCCCCAAAAGGGAGAGGAACCACAAATATATGGAAAGTAAACACTGTTATTGAACAACTCTTGGGTCAATGAAGAAAAAAAGTCAAAGTTAAAAAAAAAAATACCAGAAGACAAATGCAAATTAAATGAGCTGATTTGATACAGCAAAAGCAGTAGAGAAGGAAGTTTTTGGTAATAGAAGGAGGAAATAAGAAAAATCACAAATGAAAAAAAAATCTAACCTTATACCCAAAAGAACTAAAATAGCCAAAAGGATGTAGAAGGAAGGAATTAATAAAAATTAGAATAGAAAAATCCAAAAGATAATACAAAAGATCAATATAGCGATCCATGAAAGAAAAGTTACTAGATAGTACAGAAATAGTACTAGATAGTACAGAAATACAAAAGATCATGTGTATTATGAATTTATATATGGTAACAAATTGAACAACCGATAAAAAATGGAGAAATTCTTAGAAACATACAGCTTTCTAAGAGTGAATCAGGAGAAAATAGACAGTGTGAAGAGACTGGTGATGAGTTAAGAAATTAAAGTAGCAATATAAGCCTCTCTACCCCTCAAAGGCCTAGTACTAGATTATTTCATTAGTGAATTCTTCCACATTTTCAGATGAATACCTATACTTGTCAAAGTTTTCCAAAAAACTGAAAAGGAGGGAAAACTTCCAAACACATTTTATTCAACATGATCCTGCTTCTGATAAGGGCATTGTGAAAAAGAAAACTACAGACTAATAACTCAGATGAATGTAGATGCAAAAATCCTTAACAAAATACTAGCAAACTAAATGCAACAATACATTAAAAGAATCACACATTATGATCAAATGTGTTTAATTACAGGCATGTGAGGATAGTTCAACATACACAAATCAATGTGATATATACCACAGTAGTCAAAGGAAGTGCACAAACCATGATCATCTCAATAGATGAAGAAAAAGCATTTGACAAGATTCAACATCCATTTATAGTAAGAAAAAATACCTAAACAAAATTGGTATAAAAGGAATGTACCCAAATAAGGGCCATATATGACAACCCCACAGCCAATGTCATGCTCATTGCTGAAAAGCTAAAAAGACTGTCCTCTAAGATTGGAACAAGACAAGGATATCTACTCTTATTACTGTTCAATATAGTATTTGAAGTCCTAGCCAAAGTAATTAAACAAGAAATTAAAAGGTATCCAAATAGGAAATGAAGAAATAAAGCTGTCAATAAAGATGACATGATACTAAACATAGGGTTACATTCCAATTATGTAGATTTTTTATACATATACCAGTAGGTACTCATTCCTAGTCAGAGCAATAGTCATGGTTTTACATGAAACCAGTAAATATAGATTGTTTTTAATAAATAAAATTGGTAGAAGTTTTATTTTAATAAATAAAATTTGCTGTCCATTTAGTAGTAAATATTGACTATAAGGGATAGCCATTGATCTCTCATAGTTAGAAATTCATTGTCATCATTCATGAAATGTTTATAATCAATGCTAATCCATTTTTTTGGATTAAAAAAGTACATAGAAAATTCCCCGAGAATTCAGTAAAAAAGCTATTAGAAATAAGCAAATACAGTAAAATGGCAAAAAAATTAATATACAAACATCTGTTGCATTTCTATATGCAAATAATGAACTAGCAGAAAGAAAAATCAGAAAAACAATTCCTATTTTGACTACCTAGGAGCAAATTTAACCAAGGAGGACCATAAGGCATTGCTGAAAGAGACACAAAGAAATGGAAAGATATTCCATGTTCATGGATTGGAAGTATTAACCTTGTTGAAATGACCATATTACCAAAGGAATATAGAAATTCAATGCAGCCCCTATCATGATCCCAACATATTCTCCACAGAAATACAAGATAATCATAAAATTTATTTGGAACTACTGAAGACCCCAAATACCCAAAACAATCCTGAGAAGAAAAATTACCAAAAATGGAAGTATTATGTTCACCAATTTCAAACTATACTATAAAGTGATAGAAATCAAACAGCACAGGGCCTCCCCGGTGGAGCAGCGGTTGAGCGCTGGGTTGCGAAGCTGCCCGCAGCCTCTGCAGCGCCGGTTCGATACCCTGCTGCTCCCCGGCAACCAGAGGAAGGTCCCACATGGCATGCAGAACTCTCCTGCTGCCCGCTGCTCCCCTCAGCAGTGTACTTCGGTCCTTCTGCCTGCTCTGCTCCCTGCTCTGGCTCTGGTGAATTTTCTCACCCTCCAGCGCTTATGACTGTACCCAGTGCTTGTATGCATAAATAAATAAATAAATACATACATACATACATACACAAACAAACAAATAAATAAAAATAAATCTTAAAAAAAAAAGAAATCAAACAGCACAGTATTTGATAAAAGTGGGCACACAGATGAATGGAACGGTCTTGAGAGCCCCGAAATAAAGCTTACACATTTTTGAACATCTAATGAGCAATAAAGAGACTAGGAAAGTTTGTAGCACAACATCAAGAAACAAGGAGGGCCTCCCTGTGGCACAAGGAGTTAAGTCGCAGCACTGAGCCTATCCGCAGCCACTATAGCACAAGTTCTATCCCCAGCCTGGGAGATAACCCACAGGGTACAGCAGACCTCTCTTGCCTCACCTGCTGCTCCCCTCAGCAGTGTGTGTTTTGGCCAATCCGCCTGTTCTGTTCCCTACTCTCTTAGGTGAATCCTCTCATCCCCCACCCCCACACCTCTGGCCTGTACCCCAGTTCTTGTATGAATAAATAAATAAATCTTTCAAAACAAAAACAAAGACAAGGAGCCCAAAGAAACAACCTAATCTCCCACCTCAAAGAACTAGAAAAAGAAAATAAAATTCCCCAAAAGCCAGAAGGCAACAATAAAAATAAAAGCAGAAATAAATGAAACAGAAATAAAATGTTTAAAAGATGAGTGAACCCAAAAGCTGGTTCTTGAAAAAGTAAACAAAATAGACAAACTAGGGCCTCCTTCGCGGCACAAGGGGTTAAGACACAGCCTATGAAGCTATCCACAGCCACTGCAGCACGAGTTTGATCCCCGGCTGGCCAGGGAGCAACCTACATGGCACAGCAGACCTCTCCTGACTTGCCCGCTGCTCCCCTCAGCAGTGTACTTCAGTCAATCCACCTGTTCTGTTCCCCACTCTGTCTCTGGTGAATCCTCTCACACCCCCACACTTCTGGCCTGTATCCCAGTTCTTGTATGCATAAATATGCATAAATAAATAAATCTTTTTAAAAAAGAGACAAACTACTAGCTAGGCTCACAAAGAAAAATAGAGAGAAAACTCAAATAAATAAGATCATAAAAGAAAAGAGAAATTACTACACACAGCAGAAATGCAGAGGTTAATTAGAGATTACAGTGAACATTTGTATGCAAATAAGTTCAACAATCTAGATGAGATGGACAAATTTTTAGAGCTAACCATCACCAAACTCTGAATTAAGAAGAAATAGAGTGGGCCTCCCCTGGTGGCGCAGCGGTTGAGCGCTGGGCTGCGAGGCTGCCCGCAGTCTCTACAGCGCCGGTTCGTTTCCTGGGCGCCGGCGAGGGTCCCACAAAAAAAAAAAAAAAAAAAAAAAAAAAAAGAAATAGAAATCCTAATGAGCCTCCCTGGTGGTATAGGGGTTAAGTCTCACTGCTATCATGCTATCACTGCTGCAGTGTGAGTCTGATCCCTTGGCCAGGGAGCGAACCCACATATGGCGCAGCAGATCTCTCCTGTCTCACCAGCTGCTCCCCTCAGCAGTGTATTTCAGCGGATCTGCCTATTCTTCTGCCCACTCTGTCTCTGGTGAATCCTCTTAGCGCCCCTGCCCCCACCTCTGGCCTACACCCCAGTTCTTCTATGCATAAATAAATAAAAATAAATCTTAAAAAACAAAACAAAACAAAAAAAAAAAGCCTAGGACCACATGGTTTCACAAGTGAGTTCTACTAGTGCTTATGCTACAAAAACTCTTTCAAAAAATCAAGAAAGAACACTACCAAATACATCTGACAAGGCCAACATTACATTAATACCAAAGACAATACAAAAAAGAAAACACCAGACCAATCTCCCTAATGAACACAGATGCAAAAATTCTCAATAAAATCTTAGCAAACTGAATCCAACAATGCATTAAAAAGATTATACACTCCCTGGTGGCTCAAGGGGTTAAGTCATAGCATTATGAAGCTATTGCTATCCGCAGCCACCACAGCATGAGTTTGATCCCCAGCAAGGGAGCTAACACATATGGCGCAGCAGACCTCTCCGGTCTCACCTGCTGCTCCCCTCAGCAGTGTATTTCAGGTAGTCTGCCTGTTCTGTTCCCCTTTCTGTCTCTGGGGAATCCTCTCACCCCCTGCACCTCTGGCCTGTACACCCATTCTTTTTTTTAAAAAAAAAGATTTATTTATTTATGCATACAAGAACTGGGGTACAGGCTGGAAGTGCGGAGGGTGAGAGGATTCACCAGAGAGAGTGGGAGCAGAATAGGCAGACTGAAATACACTGCTGAAGGGAACAGCAGGCGAGACAGGATAGGTCTGCTGTGCCATGTGGGTAGCTCCCTGGCTGGGGGTCAAACTCATGCTGCAGTGGCTGCAGATAGCTTTATAGGTTGAGCCACCAGGGAGGCCCATGTATCCAAATTCTTGTATGCATAAATAAGTCTTTAAAAAAAAAGATTATATACCATGACCAAGTAGGACTTATCCCAGGGACAGAAGGATGGTACAACATCTGAAAATTAATGTAATTCAACACATCAACAAAAAGAAAAATAAAAACCAGGTCATCGTATCAATAGACACAAGAAAGCATTAGATAATGTTCAACATCCATTTGTGATTAAGGCCCTCAAAATAAAAGGAACATACCTTAGCATTATAAAAGCCATGTGCAACAAAACCACAGCTAGCATCATTCTTAATGGTGAAAAAATGAAAGCCTTCCCTTTAAGATCTGGAACAAGACATGGTTGTCCACTTCACCACTGCTTTTCAATATAATGCTGGAAGTCATAGCTAGAGCAATTAGGGAAGAGAAAGACATACAAGGAATATATATAGGGAAAGAAGTACTAAATTAATTTTTGTAGATGATATAATAATATATAGAGAGAAACCTAAAAACTCCATGGAAAAGCTAATTAAAACAAATCAGTTTAACAAAGTAGCAAGTTACAAAGTCAATACAGAAAAATCAGTAGCCTTCCATATGCAAACAGTCTGCAGAGAATGAAATTAAGAAAACCATCCCATTTACAGTTGTACCAAAAAAAACCCCAACAAAATCCCAAAACAAAAATCCTGAGAATAAACCTAACAAAGCAGGTGAACGACCTATACAAGAAAAATTTAAAAACACTGTTAAAAGAAATAGAAGACACAAAGAAATGGAACGGTATCCCCTGATCCTGGATTGGAAGAATTAACATTATCAAAATGGTCATCCTACCAAAAGCAATATACAAATTCAATGTAGTTCTAATAAAATCTCAGTGGCATTCTTCAAAGAAATGGAACAAATATTGTTAATGTACATGGAATTATGAAAAACCTTGACTAGACAAAGTTTTCCTGACTGAAAGGGGAAAATGTTGAGTGTGGCACTCCCAGATTTTAAGCTATATTACAAAGCCATGTAATAAAAACAGCATGGTACTGGAACAAAAACAGACACATAGACAATGGAATTGAATTGAAAACCCAGAAATAAAGCTGCACATATGTGGTCAACTAATCCATGACAAAAGAGCAAAGAATATATACCGGAACAAAGAAATTCTCTTCAATAAATGGTGCTGGGAAAAGCAACTGCGGCATGCAAAAGAATGAAACTAGACACTATCTTACCCATACACAAAAACAAACTGGATGGATTAAAGACTTAAAAATGGACAAAATGGATAAAAGACTTAAAAATGTAAGACCTGAGCAGAAGAGCTAAAAAGAAACTTCTCTGAAGAGGAAATGCAAATGGCCAACAGGCATATGAAAAAATGTTCAACATCACTTGTAATCAGGGAAATGCAAATCAAAACTACCATGAGATACCATCTTACACCAGTGAGAATGGCACATATTAAAAAAACTAGCAACAACAAATGTTGGCGAGGGTGTGGAGAAAAAGAAACTCTTCTGCACTGTTGGTGGGAGTGCAAACTGGTCCAACCACTATGGAGAGCTGTGTGGAGATTTCTGGACCTACTAAACATAGAGCTTCCATATGATCCAGCAATTCCACTCCTAGGTATTTACCCAAAGGACACAGAAACATCAATTCCAAAGAGCACCTGCACCCCTATGTTTATAGCAGCACTATTTACAATAGCTAAGCTTTGGAAACAGCCCAAATGCCCAAAAATAGATGACTGGATCAAGAAGATGTGGTACATCTATACCATGGAATATTACTCAGCATTCAAAAAAGATAAACACATGCAATTTGCAGCAACATGGATGGCGCTGGAAGGGATCATGCTCAGCGAAATAAGCCAAAAAGAAAAAGAAAAATACCGGATGGTCTCACTCATAGCAGGAATCTAGAAAACTTAAATAAGGGACCAGGAAAATGAATAACTATAACAAAGTGAAAATCAAAATCAACAAAAAACTATGAAACAGAGACACTTTTTGGGGGTGGGGGGCGGGAGGGGAGGGATTGGGGTCAGAATGGGGGGGTTGCAATTGTATGGGGAATATAAAAATAAAATTTATTATTTAAAAAAAAAATGTAAGACCTGAAATACAAGACGAAAACAGGCAAAACACGCCATCACAGTCATCTCAGAAACATCTTTGAGGATTCTCCCCCAGAAGCAAGAAAAACAGAGAAGATAAACAGCTGGGACTGGATTAAATTAAAATGTCTCTGTACAGTAAAGAGAAAATAATCAAAACAAAGAGACATACTACTGGATGGGTAAAAACATACAACCGATATGGAACTGATATCAAAGATCTACAAAGAGCTTACTCAGCAAAAAACAAAGCAAACAACCCAGTCAAAACAAAGAGCGGAAGACACTTCACTAAAAAGACACTTCACCAAAGGAGAAATGCAAATGGTCAACAGGCATATGAGAAAATGTTCAACATCACTTGTAATCAGGGAAATGTAAATCAAGACCACAATGAGATATAACTTCACACTGGTGAGAATGGCACATATCAAAATAAAAGAAAACAAAACTGGCAACAACAAATGCTGATGAGGATGTGTAGAAAAAGGAATCCTCTTACACTGTGGTGGGAATGAAAACTGGTCTAGCCACTATGCAAAGCTGTGTGGAGGACCCTCAAAACACTGAAAATGGGCATACCTTATATTTTAGTGATTCAGCTAGTAAGAATCAACCCAAAGGATAAAAAACCACTAATTTGAAAGGAAACCTGCACTCCTATATTCATTGCAGCTCCATTTACAATAGCTAAGATATGGAAGCATTCTAATGTGCTAAACAGATAATAGATCAAGAAGATGTGGTATATATACACAATGGAATATTACTCAGAGATCAAAAAAAGAGAAACTCATTCCATTTGCAGCAACATGGATGGAGCTGGAAGGGGATATGCTTAGTAAAGTAAGTCAGAAAGAAAAATAAATATATTGAATGGTTTCACTTATGGGTGGAGCATAGGAAAACCCAATAAAAGATCAGGAAAAAGACAAAATTTGTAAGGTGACCATAGACTTGAGGTAAACGGCAAGGGGAGGGGGGAAGAGGGTTCAAAAGAAGGGGCAGAAAAGCACAAGGGATGGTGGTGAAGGTTTATGGGTGCTGCTCTGTTGGTGGGAGAACTATGGGGACTACACCTGAAGGGAGAACAATGATGTAAGAAAATAAATACTTAAACAACACTAAGTACCAAGGTCTGAATAAATGTATGGGGAAACATGCTTTCACCTTTGCTTGAAGTTAAAATTAATGCATTCCCACTTCATTTTTCATCAGTCTGCCTTTTAATTAATAGCTCTGTATTTATAAATTCCAGGAGGAAACATACTATTCCACAGTTTTACATTCTTCATAATAGGTAGTTTTCATTACCTTTAATTTTTAAATTTCAGAGTTATTTTGTCACCTGTTAGACTGATTTGAAATATGCTCGTGAGGGTGGTATAACTGGAATTGTTTCCTGTATTATCCCTACAAGTCATTTATTCCCCAACTGCTTTCTATAGTATTCACCTTTATATTGGTTGATGACTTTATACTGATTAAGTCAGACATACTTCTCTTCAAAACTATTTTGCACATTTTGGTTTACTAGTTAGGTTAAATAGCCTGTTGTCTTTTTATATTTATGACTGAAATCCTCAGTCTCTTTCTCTTCCCTCCAGATTCCACCTATTATTTTCTTCTGAGTGAATTTTAATATATTCACTTTCTCTTCATATACTTGCTCTGCAGTATCTTGGTATTGCCTCTGCCCTCATTTTCTGAACATTCTTCCTTGCCAGGAATGGGTCTTTAGCAATTATTTGACTAGTTGTTTATGAAAGGTTTATGGTTACCAGATTCTGCAAGCAAAAAATACAGGACATCTAGTTAAATTTGAATTTCTTAAAGGAGTACTGTTATAAGGCAACCCTGACATGAATGGGTTGCCTGACTGTGGGTCCTCACCTGTGAGCTTAAAAGGGACTTATAATAGGACTCAAATGCAGGCACACATACAAAGGTTAATAAAGTGTTTATTTACAAAAGAAGGGGAAATGAATAACTCAGGGAGAAAGAGAGGGAGAGAAATTGGTGAATGCATCTTACCACTTCCACTGAGCTGGAATCCCAATAGCACACTGAGAACCAGTGAAAAGCAAAGAAGCAAGAGACCCCCAAGGCCCACATGCCTAGTTATATACCAAACCTGGCCGCTTAACTCCACCCTCAGTTCCCAGCAATCCTCCCTTCTGCAGTGATGGCATTATGGGATTTGTAGTTCTGTGGTGTCTTGGATCTCTTTGGTCTGGAGTGGGGGTGGGGTTCATAAAACCTTTGTTTGTGGAGTTTGTTCAGGGCATCCTTTCTCCCCAACAGTACTTTTTTGTGGGTGTAGCCTACAAGGGTCCTTTTAAGTTAGATAAGAGCAGGACTGCTTGATTGCCCTGGGGTGACAGGTATATATCCTGATGTATGAGCGGGAATGCCCAGGGGGCAGGTGACTGATGTGCTTTGCACCCCAAGGACTTATCAGTGGAATGCCTTGTTAATAAAATTGGAGCCATGGGTAGGAGTCAGGTGTGTATCAGTGGACTCATCGCCCTAAAGCCAAAATCCAGTGTTCAGGTTGACCCACCCTTCTCTGTCAATAAAAGGCTAGGATCTTGCTCTTGAGCATCCTGCAACCTGCTTCATGACTCATTTATCACTATGATTTTGTGACACAACACTTTTTGTGTAAGTATATCCCAATATTGCAGAGCTATCCTTATATTGAACATGTTTACTTAAAATTCCAATTTCATTTCACATCTTGTTATCTGAAAATCCTAATTTTGACTCCTTTTCTAAACTGAGCCTATTGTTCAGAGGTCGCTTCCCCTGGACTGCCATTTTTGTGCCATGCTATGAAAATACATATGCACAGAATAATAAGGCTGTTCTGTGGAAAGCAGCACAAATGGGAAGCCACGAGATTCCACAGGTAAACAGAGAGGACTGCCTTAGTTCCTGATGACTTGATATTCCTGGTTCCAGTCCTCTACAGGTAGTGTGATTTTCTTGTGAAATAAATCCATGGCCCTGTGCCAAATTTCCCTTTTCTTTAGTTTAACTTAGGTTGGTTTCTGTCCCTTGATATCAAGGTGTTTCTGTACTATTTTCTCAGACTACACTTTAGTCTTAATTTTCATTGGCCTGAAATCATGTAAAGGTCTGTTAGAATTTATCATGTGATCTAGATGTCTACCTTTTCCTTACAAGTAATTTCATTGTGTGACTTAATGCTGTCAAAATGTTACCTTAAACTGGCCATATCTTTCTGACTAATATTTAATCAAATTTGCCTTCTAATTCTGGTGAAGAACAGGCATAGATTAAGGAATAAAGGACTGAAAATGCCAGCTATTAGGATTCTTTATCTAAAATTTTTTTTCCTAAATAGCCACACATTTTCCTCCCCGTCAGGGTTCTTCTAAAATGTTACCTATTCATTAAGATCAGTCTGGGTCATGTTTCAGAAGCAGTACTTTTTCATTATTATGCTTTCCTCACAGCACTTACTATCACCTCTCATTTTTTATACTAATTATCACTTTCCAACCCCTAAAACGTGAACACTGGAACTTTTATTTGCTTTGTTTTTCTTTGCTGATGCACCTCCTGCACACATTGTGTCTGGCACATAGTAAGTGTTGAATAAATGAATGATATGCTTGGCTGAACTGAACTTAAAAAATATTGACATTCATATTAGTGTCTTAAGATTCAGAAATGCAATGTATTCTATAAAAGAAGAAAAAAATGTATAAGAACTAATTCATAGGGGATGTCAACAGAATATGAAGGAAAAAGTTTGCTAAGTATCCACATTGCACTAACTTCCAAAAGAAGGCTCTCAATTTAACTTGAGTCATTATAAATTAGTTTTTAGCATCGATAGCCCTCACAGAAAAACTTTTTTATAAGAAAGTGGGGAAACCTGCCAAGTTTGAATGAAGATTAAAAAAACCCTGTTGGTTGAAATGGAAATGGGGTCATTTTGGTGGTTTGTATTTAGTAACCGGTCACTTTGTGCCACTATGGAACACTAGATTTTAAAAACTACCTTTATTGTTCTATATTATCAACAGTAGGGAATCCCTTTGAAGAAGAAAATAGGACATAAGTTAAAATTTTAAAATATTACCATTTAAGAATTATGTCTTAGAATGCAGTGAAGAAAATTTTTGTCACTGTTAAATAGAAAAATCAAAAATATAGGGCCTCCCCGGTGGCGCAACGGTTGAGCGCTGGGTTGCGAAGCTGCCCGCAGCCTCTGCAGTGCCGGTTCGATCCCCGGCTGCTCCCCAGGGAGGGATCCCCTCCTCCCCAGAGGAGGGTCCCACATGGCGCGCAGACCTCTCCTGCCGCCCGCTGCTCCCCTCAGCAGTGTACTTCGGTCCTTCTGCCTGTTCTGCATCCTGCTCTGGCTCTGGTGAATTCTCTCACCCTCCTGCGCTTCTGACTGTACCCAGTGCTTGTATGAATAAATAAATAAATCTTAAAAAAAAAAAAAAATTAAAAAAAAAATCAAAAATATAAAGCATAGTTTAAATTTAATCTTTCATTTTCAATGAGTCATATTTCAGAAAATATATTTACATTGCCTGATATGTTACTTATACACAATAGATACATAATCAATGTTTACTGACTTAATTACACATTTTAAAAATCTTTGGCCAGCGAAATTTCTAGCTTTTTATGAACTGGTCAGCCCTGAATTATAAATTTAGAAACATTTTGAGCTCGGTAGGACTGCATATTCTAAATTATGACTACTGTAGTTACTTTTTTGTTGAATTATAACATGATATATTAAATGATAGAAATGAACATTTGACAGCTATTACTAATCATTACATCAACAGCCTGTATACATGACTGTTTCATGAATTAACTGAAAATCATGATTCCTCAAACCAAGAGGATGGATACCAAAAAAATCAAATAAAAAAAATGATCCTAATCTATTTGATGAGAAAATGATTTTTCTACATTTTAAAAGTATATTCTAAATTTTGAAAATGTACTGCTTCATTCTTGCTAGGATCCTATTTATAGTATTTACTTCATTTATGGTTTCGACCAATTTGAAAGGTGGTATATATCTTCAAAAACAAATCAAATTAGCCCCCTCAATTCCTTATTAAATCTGGTACTGAAGAAACAGTCTCTGGTTTTGAATATGGCAAGTTCCAGTTTGTGAAATAGTTGTAGGCAAGTAAAACTTGAGCAAAGAAGTGGGCCATTAGCTGTCTAAGAGTAAAATGTTATTACTACATATAAAAAACAAAAGGTATGTAGGAAGACACCCATTACAGTAGCAGCAAAGGTAATCTATTTCTATACTTTTCAGATATTTAAAAATCACAACCTAAAGGGTAACCTTTTCTAAGATGTACAAATGGCTTACTTTTAATAATAAATACTGATTTATTGTATAAATAAGAATATAAGTCACTCTTGAAATAAAACATGGCACATGTAAAATAAGCATTTAATACAAATAATTAGAACATATTTATACTATATATAAATTTGCACATTGAAGACACTACTAGAATTTTGCTCTACAGAATAGCACTAGAATTCTTTTTAAAAAATTCATGGGGAAGAATTAGATGATTGTGAAATGGATTCTCCCATCACAATACTGCTTCTGTCATTTAGGGTTTTGACAACAGTTGTAGCTGGAGACTGGAGCACTTTACGGGAAAGCCTCATTCTTCCATCAGCAGGATCACGTCCAAAGTATTTCACCTTCGTTAAAGAAATTCAGTTCAGTACAATGATTGATATTCAAATGAGAACATATTTAAATTTACATGGTCCAAATAAGGCAGTGTTTTTACTTGTTCAGTGAAAGCATAACTCAATACTAAGTGGAGGTGTATGTTTGTAAATATAATTTGGTTAAGTAGTGATTATAAAAAATAAGTCAAGGGCATTTAGGTACCCAATTAAAATCCGTTAGAATGATCTGTGCTCATCTGATTTCTCTGTAGGACAGGTCCCTATCCTGGAAAAACAGTCAAAGCCCTGGTGAATGATTATAGACAGGGGCTGCCTGCACCTAATTTTGCTATAAACTATACAGAATTACACTCAGACTTCTGCTCAAAGGATCATCACATTGGAGGTTATTTAGCTCGACTATAGCCAATGCAAGTCAGGAGGGAATGTGGTTTTTAAGTTCCTCATTATGTAAAACAAAAACAATTTTATACAGAGAGAAGTTTTAGTTCTTATCTTTCCCTAGAGTCTATGTGAATAATGGGACTATAGTTTGTGAATAAACTAGAAGCTTTAGTTACTCAGGCATGAGTGTTAGGTATAACTTGAAAAGAATGTGGTGCCATCAAAAAACCATACTGACAGTGACTTCTTTCATCTAGGACTATAAAAAAAAGTCACTTGTGTTATCAGAATTCTATAACCAAACAACATGGCTTTCATCAAGCTCAAAAACATTCAGCCTCAAGAAATGGAGAAGAAATTAAAGTCTCTACTCCTCAAATATGACATTTAAAACCTTCAATTCCTCAAATATGACATTCAAAGTCTTGAACAAAGTTACATTCTTAGTATTCTCACCTGCTGTCTCTAAATCATTGACTCGGCATAGCCATCACTGACGCCCCCATGTATTTTTAAAATGTTCTAGAGGGTACTATACCAACTGTAAGTACCTTGACAAGAGAGAACTGGGTCTATAATCCAGAATGAGCAATTAAGTAACCCTAAGGGTGCATATAAATGAAAATCACAGGGTTTAATTCAATTTCTTCAGCTTACTTTTTAAAACAAGTATTTGAAACATCAAGTACAATTTACTTTAAGGTCAAAAGGTTGAATATAAGTACCTGAATTTCTTGACCAACTTCTAAACCCAGGGCAGTAGGATGTTTAATCTAAAAGAAGAGAGAACAATCTATTAGTTGTCATGCACAATTATATAATACTCAGCATAGTACATGCTCTTTTCAAGTAGAAAAGTTTTATTGGTTTTGCTGTTTAATTGTAAGGATTTGAAATAATACTGAAATATTCAGATGACAGTAAAAATCATCCATAACCCTTCTACTTAAAGATAACTACCTCAAATATCTATTTAGTATGGTATACTGTACTTGTAAAAGTGGGCCTTACTCAGTTATTGTTTTATAATGTGTCAATTTTTCATTCAGTAATATGTGGAGGAAAATCTTTTCATTTCAATAAACGAAAAATAACTGTTGAGTATTCAAACTATATAATTTGTTTAAACAATCCCCTAAAGACAGTCAGTTTGTTTTACATTCTAATGTTGTAAATGTTATAACTGGCAAATTTTGGTGAAAGGTATATGGATGTTCGGTGTACTATTATTCAATTTTACTGTAGGTTGAAAATTTTCCAAAATGTTGAGAAAAAATATATTTCAGTGTTGCAATGATTATATATTCATCTTGTCTTCTCAGAACAAAGTCCTAAAACATGTAACATTTAGGTACAAAGGTATTCACACACATTTACCAGTCTCCAAAAAATTTGTCCCAATTTACACTCCGATCAATAGGCTATTAGAATTTTTTTTTCTCCATAATGGGCATTTTCAACTATCTGGAAAAGTTTAAAAATAGAATCTTGGTTTCATTTGCATTAAAGCAATTGTTGATGCTGAATATCTTGGTTCATTTAAAACAGAAAAAGCTGATTTATCTGTGCTCTTTGCCCATTTTCACATTGGCATTTATTTTTCTGATTGATCTACACATACCCTACGTATATATTTTTTTTCCTTCAAATTTTATTGATTTACCAATCATTTACATAACTATATAATTTTGGGAGTCCAACTTTACCCCTTCATATGTGCACATGCTTCACTCATTCACCCTCTACCTACTTAACATTAAGAGCTCATTGTCTAATTTGAGTACAGTGAGGAACTCTTAAAAATGTGAATACATTTCTATCTATTCATTAGTAAACCATCAAATTCTTCAGACTGGGGGAAAAAGTATAAAAAGAAAAGGTATATTATTTTCTCGTTGTTCTTCCTTGCTGAAACACATCTTTAGATACTTTAAATTTTAATTTGTTTCCTGCTTCTCAAAGTAACAAAGAACAAGACATTTAAGAAACAAATTTCTTATGGTAATCCATTAAACTTCCTACTATTTTTTTGAATTGCAAACATACGATTTATTTATTTTTTTAATTTTATTTCTATACTCCCTTATTTTGACCCCAATCCCTCCTTTCTCCACCCCTACCCTCCATAGAGTGTCTCTGGTTCATAGCTGTCTGTTGATTTTGATATTTACTTTCTTATAGTCATTCTTTTTCCTGGTCCCTTAATTAAGTTTTCTAGATTCCTGCTATGAGTGAGAACATCCGGTATTTTTCTTTTTCTTTCTGGCTTATTTCGCTGAGCATGATCCCTTCCAGCGCCATCCATGTGTGCTGCAAATTGCATGTGTTTATCTTTTTTGAATGCTGAGTAATATTCCATGTGTATATGTACCACATCTTCTTGATCCAGTCATCTATTTTTGGGCATTTGGGTTGTTTCCAAAGCTTAGCTATTGTAAATAGTGCTGCTATAAATATAGGGGTGCAGGTGTTCTTTGGAATTGATGTTTCTGTGTCCTTTGGGTAAATACCTAGGAGTGGAATTGCTGGATCATATGGAAGCTCTATCTTTAGTAGGTCGAGGAATCTCCACACAGCTCTCCATAGTGGTTGGACCAGTTTGCACTCCCACCAGCAGTGCAGAAGAGTTTCTTTTTCTCCACACCCTCGCCAACATTTGTTGTTGCTAGTTTTTTTAATATGTGCCATTCTCACTGGTGTGAGATGGTATCTCATTGTAGTTTTGATTTGCATTTCCCTGATTGCAAGTGATGCTGAACATTTTTTCATATGCCTGGTGGCCATTTGCATTTCCTCTTCAGAGAAGTTTCTTTTCAGCTCTTCTGCCCATTTTTTGACTGGATTATTTTCTTTGTTTTTGTTGAGTCTCATCAGCTCTTTGTAGATTTTTGTGATCAGTTCTTTATCATTCGTGTTGTGTGCAAAAATGTTCTCCCAGTCGGTGGGGTTTCTCTTTGTTTTTGTTATTGTCTCTTTTGCTGTGCAGAAGCTCTTTAATTTGATGTAGTCCCAGCTGTTGATCTTTGCCTTCACTATCACTGCTTTGGGTGATGTGTCTGTAAAGATGTCTTTCAGGTGCATGTCATGTAGTGTTTCGCCTATATTTCCTTCTATGTATTTTATGGTTTCAGGTCTTATGTCTAGTGCTTTCATCGATTTTGAGTTGGTTTTTGTGCATGGTGTGAGGTAGTAGTCAAGCTTCATTCTTTACATACCCTATGTATATTAAGCCTCTGACATGATAGGGGTTTTTCTCCTAAGTTGCTGCTTGCCTTTCAACTTCATTAAAAGTTGTCATGTAATTTAAAAAACTATGAGGTCAAATTTTACCAACGTGTTAACATTTTTGGGAGAATTTTATGCTGAGAAAGACTTCCCAAGTCCCAAGATTATTAAAATATCCATATTTTTCTCTAGTGTCTTCTCTTAAACTCCAAATTCCCTACTACTGCCCTCATAACCCAGGTTTTCCTTTTCTTCCCCTCACCACCTTAAAATTTTTTTTCTTTTTTTCTTTTTTTTGATTTATTTATACAAGCACTGGGTACAGTCAGAAGCGAGGGAGGGTGAGAGAATTCACCAGAGCCAGAGCGGGAAGCAGAGCAGGCAGAAGGACCAAAGTATACTGCTGAGGGGAGCAGCAGGCGGCAGGAGAGGTCTGCGCGCCATGTGGGACCCTCACCCGGTGGCCAGGGAGCAGCTGGGGATCGAACAAGCACTGCAGAAGCTGCGGGCAGCTTCGCAACCCAGCGCTCAACCACTGCGCCACCGGGGAGGCCCCGTCACCACCTTAAAAATTTTTTTGACATTCTGTTCCTTAATACAGATCATTTTTTTTTTTTTTTAAATATTAAATTTTATTTTTATATTCCCCCATACAATTGCAAACGCCCCATTCTGACCCCAATCCTTCCCCTCCCGCCCCCACCCCCCAAAAAGTGTCTCTGGTTCATAGTTTTTTGTTGATTTTGATTTTCACTTTCTTATATTCATTTTCCTGGTCCCTTATTTAAGTTTTCTAGATTCCTGCTATGAGTGAGACCACAGATCATTTGTTATGATAACCAGCTGTATCAATACAAATGACTGAATAATTTTTAACTTTCAGCATGTATATTCACTTGTATATTAATTGGTTTATTTCTGGTCTCCATTTTCTGTTGCATGGATTGTCTATTAAGAGCTAGTAATAATAGTTTGATTCCCTATAGCTTTATATTTTAATATATGGCAAAACAGACATTCTTACTATTCCTTGCCCTAATAGTTTTCTTGAATAGTCTCATATTTTAGTCTTCCAAATATATGAACTATAACAAATTTGGGAAAACAGGTTTTATAGCTAAATATTTTTAGTAACTGCTATGTGTAAACTCTAGATGTTATTCTACTTCAAAATTTAATTCCATCATGGAAGGGGAAATATAAATATCTGTGATAAACAATGTAAAACCTTTTGTCAGCAGTACCTGTCTCATTTTGGGTTTTCTGCATTAGGCTAATAATGGACAAAGTGTACAATCCTATTGACCTAGGTAATTTTACTATGGTTATTTTAAGGCAGTTTTAAAAATAAATCTTATTTTTTACCTTTCGTTGATCAAGTTGTGTGTTATGAAGTAGTACGGCAGTCATATTTGGATATAGTTTAACCATCACTCCAGAGTCTCTATAAAAAGGAAATAAGCCTGGTTAAAACAATAAATATCTACTGACAATCAAAGTGTGATTATGTTTTCATACAAGAACAAAGTAATAAAAATCACTCCTACTCATATGTTTATAATTATAAAATATATGATTTACTAGGATATTTATTTTTCTATTGAAAGTACATCCCATATTTAGGTATTGTGAAATAAAGAACAAAGAAAAAAGAAAACGTGCAGTGAATATTTTTTTAGAATATATAGTTTTATATTTCTCTTCATATTATTTTCATAAAATTTTGAAAAGATAGTAAATATTTTAAAATAGTGAAGAATTATCAACCAAATAAGTAGAGATTTAAGGAATGGGACTGGATAGAATGTGATACAAGTCTCATTAAAATTTTTTTCTTGGGGGCCTCCCTGGTGGTGCAGCGGGTTGAGCACAGTGCTGTGAAGCTGTCCACAGCCCCTGCAGCACTGGTTTGCTTCCCGGTCACCAGGGAGATACCCACATGGTGCAGCAGACCTCTCCTGTCTCGCCCACTGCTCCCCTCAGCAGTGTATTTCAATCAGTCTACCTGTTCTGTTCCCCGCTCTGTCTCTGGTGAATCCTCTTACCCTCCGGTGCCTCTGGCCTATACCCCAGTTCTTGTATAAAATAAATAAAAAAAATTTTTTTTCTTTACTAAAATAAGTCATCCATTTTTAGTTTTCACCTGAGGTATTAAGCAAATTAGTCCCCTGCGTTTTATTATTAATTTCAAATAGTTTTTTTCCTGCATTTTTCATTGAATAGTTTTGGAGATTCTTGTTACATATGATAGATTTTTTCCTAAAAGGAAGATTTTTCTAATTCTGAAAATTTAATACAATCTTTTTAGCTGGTAAAAAAAGATGTGAAGTTGAAGCTGGCATTTAACAAAATACACTACTTAGGCATTAAATATTACTATATTTAAAACAAACCAGTAAGAAACTACCAAAAACAAGAAAAAAGAAAAAGGAAATAAAATGGTACAAGGTTTGGTTAAAGAAAACAAATCATTTAGAAACAATTTATTTAGAAGGCTCTACTAGTATGATTGTAATCACAAAACTGTATTATTGAAAATTTAAACTGATAAAATACCAATTTATTAAAGAGTTTAACAAAAACGATTATATGATAAACAACATATAATGTAAATGCCTGATAATTCACAGTAAATAAAATAAACAGTTGACATCAACACAGGCTTGTGATAAAAATCTTATAAAAACTAGTATAGCATATTACTTGGTGTTACCTGATTTCAGTTATTGTGGCAGTATACACTGCTCCAAATTCTAACTGTTGCTCTTGCTGTAAATGTAAAAGAAGCCATAAGATTAATAAAGAAAAGGCAACAACAAAAAAGAAACACGTAACTATTACAAGATCTATGCTTACATCATCTTTGCAGATTTCACTAATGTAGTCTCTTGCTTCATGCATAGCACTAGGTGTTGGTGCAAATACAGAAAACGTTTCTTCATCCACCTGGCTAATAGTTACTCCTTTAAAAAAGATAATTTAACATATTAAAGTTAATTTGCTCATTTCAGTGGAGATTAGCCTTAAAAGTAGATATGGATGCAGGAGAATGACCTAGAAGTAGCTAGGCAGGGTTGTCTGTGTTTAATCACTGCTTTAGGAATGAGGGATTAATTCATCAACAAATACATATTTCACACATGCTATGTATCCAGCATTGTTGTAGGCCCTGAGGATATAGCAATGAGCCAATGTCCCGCTTTCTTGGAGTTCACAGTCTAGTGGGACAAATCATATTAAGTTCTAATTTTAGGGTTTGGTTTTCTCTCTTAATTAACAGTAGTAGAAACTAGACTAGAACTCTTTCCTCACCTTCTTTCTCTCTTACCCTTTATTATGGCAAACATATGATGAGGGATCAAATCATGTCAGTTTCTGAATCTTAAGAAATGGCTCTTGGCTAAGGCAATTCTGCTACTCTCTCTGCTTTGGTAACCTCAAAGCTGGTAAGTACTATGTAACCCCAAAACTGCTTCCAGAAAAAAACAAGTTTAAACCATACAATTTCTACACATATTCTAAAGAGAGTAAATAGAAGTTTAAGTAAATGAACATAGCAGAAGTAATGGTAAAAGAAAATTAAAGCAAAACTCCTCTAAAGTAAAAAACGAGGGCCTCCCCTGGCGGCGCAGTGGTTGAGCGCTGGGCTGCGAGGCTGCCTGCAGCCTCTGTAGTGCGGGTTTGTTCCCCGGGCGGTGGCGAGGGTCCCGCAAAAAAATAAAAAAAAAAAAAAAAAAAAAAAAGGAAAAAACGAAATATTTTTCTAGATGTTTGATTTTAAAATGTTGCCCCCAAAATCCTGATGAATTCTAGGTTGTTTTCCTGAAAATAGTTAAGGATGTCTGGTGATTTATTAATTGGCATACATACAGAAAACTTACAGTAGATACGTCAATGTTATATTCTGCTATATCCTTTCTCTGGGCTTTCATTCCTCATACATATTTTTGGAGCAACACAATAGAAATGATACCATTTCATTCATCATTACATAGCCTAGCATTAAATAAAGAACTTCCAAAGTTCATACAACTCTTACCAGTTTCAGCCTGAAGTTTTTTTAAATGATATCCACCTGGTCCAATAAATTTGGCTCTTTTTGATAATGGAACCTGAATGGCTTCTGAAATGTAATACAGACAAGTTTAAATACACGTATGAACCTAAAACATGACATGGTCACTCAAGATTTTTTTTTTCCGCCTAAACACATGTAATCTATTTTAGTGAGAAATAGAAAAAGCTTGGTATTTGACTAAAATTATGCAAAGTTGTAGTATCGCAGAATATTCCACCAAATTTAAAGTATTTTAGCTACAAATATATATAGACTATTTTTTGTGTATGGTGTTAAAAACATTTTTAACATTATAATATATATTTTCAAATATTTATGTTTACTTTATCATAAAATCAGTAAGCATTTTAAAATATTACCTACAACAGGTCCATTTTCTTTTCTAGAGGACCGAGGTTTTGAAATAGTTTTGTTCATAATCTGTAGTATTTCCTTCTTTGCCACTAGAAAAAATATAAACAAAATAAAATTTGTAACTATATAAACATGATCAGATATATCAGCATTCTTAGTTTTCATGGAGTACAATCCAAACTCTTTAGATTAATAATTAAAGCTTTTCACATTCTGATTACCTTGACAGCTCTACTCATATTCCCTTCTCCATAAATCCTATCTTAGAATTACATAATTTATAATTTTGGTTTTAAACTTGTGTTTAGTCATGTTCCCAATAACTTTATATTTCATAATAAATTTACTTTAAAGCAATATTTTATAATAAGCTTGTTTTTTTAAAAAGACTTATTTTTATTTGTGCATACAAGAACTGGGATGTAGGCCAGAGGTACAGGGAGTAAGAGGGTTAACCAGAGACAGTGGAGAGCAGAAATACTGAAATACACTGCTGAGGGCGACAGCGGGCAAGACAGGAGAGGTCTTCTGCACCATATGGGTTAGCTCCCTGGCCGGGGATTGAACTCATGGAGCAGTGGCTATTGATAGCTTGATAGTGCTGAGATTTTAACTCCTGCGCCACCAGGGAGGCCCCAAGAAGCCCATTTTTTATAAGCCTAATAGGAATTTTTATTACCATTAACTAAGCAATGAATGAAAGGAGAACCAGGCATACTAGTTTGGCTTACCTGAGGCTTGCTGAATGGCCTCCATTACGATTTTTAACGGTATTCCTGGTAATTTAATATCAGCCTAATGTGGAAAAGCCCCAAAATTATATAAATACCGATTCATAACATTACTTAAATGTTATAAAAAAAATCAACCAAAATAGGTTTAAAAATACCTGTAATGCAGTTATTCCCTTATTAGTGCCAGCTATTTTGAAATCCATGTCACCATTATAATCTTCTATTCCCTTTGGGCAGAAATTGTGATATAATTTAAAATAAAAACAAAATTCACCCATGACTATTGTGGATGAGTTGGAAAAAAACAGCTTTAGAAGTAAGCCATGTTCTTTAAGATTAAACACAAAGAAAAATTTTCTACACAGCTATTGCTTCCAATTTGTGACTTAAGACACAAATATTTAATCAGAAATACAACTTGATTTTTAAATGTTTCCCCCCTTAAATGCATAAAGATTAACTTATAATCATCTCAACATGAGCCAATATGGATATTCATACTGTTTATATTTTAAACTCACATCCTATCAAATCTAAGACAAACAGAGGAGGAAAGTTAAACAAGGACCGCTATTGCTTAAGTAATATCATTCTCCTAAGCATATGATGCTTGTAAGGTATGCATGGTTGTCTCCATTAAATATTTGAAAATGTGAATATACTTGCCAGAATATCTGTCAGCAAACGATAATCTTCTATTTCACCCTTGTCAGGATTATTTTTGGTAACCAATCCTATTGCCACACCTGCAACAGCTGATGAAATTGGAACCCCTATAATTGAGGAAAAAAACTTGTGTGTAATATGTACATCAGGATAATACACATATTTTTAGTTCTATTGATATTTACGTTAATATAAGTAGACGATGTTCTAAATTGACAATCACCAAAACTAAGTTGGAAAGGTCTTCTATACCACCTGAATACATCATTTCTTCTTAAACAGATAAAGTCACATAAAAGAAAAACAAGTAATCATTATTCTCAGCAAAAATCTTTGTTAGTAATAGCAAACAACTCATAATCAGTTTACCATTTTGCTTTTTTTGCTGCTGCCTTTTTCTTCTTTTTTTTTTAAAGCTTTATTTTTTATACAAGAGTTGGGGTACAGGCCAGGGGCGCCGGAGGGTGAGAGGATTCACCAGAGGCAGAGCGGGGAGTGGAACAGGCAGACGACAGAAATACACTGCTGAGCAGAGCAGCAGGCGAATCAGGAGAGGTCTGCTGTGCCATGTGGGAATCTCCCTGGTTGGCCGGGAATCAAACCTGTGCTGCAGAGGCTGTGGGCAGCTTCACAGCGCGGCGCTCAACCTGCTGTGCTACCGGGGAGGCCCTGCCTTTTTCTTCTTGTGGGGTCATGGTAGTAACCATGTATTTAGTAGATCCTTCCAGTTTGAACCCCTCAATCCACCTCTTCATGATAGCCAGCATTAGGTGTTTTATGTATCTTCCTAGAAAGTTTCTGTACACAATTATGAATTTATAAGTGTTATTTTTATTTAGTGTACTCATGGGAGCATAGTAATTGCATTCACTATTTAGCATCTTGATTTTTCCCCCTACTTAACATATCTTGGATATTGACATTTAACATCACACAGAGCATTTGCAGAAATTCTATGTCTGCTTAAGGTTATCTTTTTCATTAAAATGGCAAATTCAGATAAAGATAAGCATTCTGATGAGGATGACTAACTAAAGATGAGTTACATAATGAAAAACTAGAAATAAAAATAAAATGCCAACTCTCAAGCCAAAAGGTCATGGGCTAAGCAACTTAGCTACATGTTTTTTACAATGAGTTTCCCTACACTTGAGAAAATAACCAAAAGTCATGGGTTAAGAAGAGAAAGAAGGAAGCAGAAATTAAGAATAGAGTAAGGCGACACTGACATTCTTAAATTTGCAAGAGAAGTCGGACAGCCCTCATTGATTTTATTGAGGATCACCAAGAAAAGAGTGGAAAGAATAAGTCTCGCAAAGATTCTGCCAGTAGCACTGCCTTTGGAGAATCTTCCGTTTTTCTTCACCCAGAAATAAGGGTTTTTTCTCTACAGTATCTATCTCAGTGTGTCTCTCATATAGAAAAACAGAGTTTGGATGCCTCTATACTGTTACTGCAAGCCAAGGGGAAAGATGACCATAGTTTCTACAGACATGGATCCTGAGAAGCGCCTCTGCTCCTACAGGTCCTTGTGATTTGTTCTGCTGGATTTCCTTCAGCAGGAGAGGGAGGAAGAGAGGAAAAAGGGGACAATTTCTACTATCTATGTAGAGGTTGATGATACCCATTATCTACTTTTAGGAAATTTGTAGTCATGTTCTGTGGTCAAAAAAGTCTGGGTAATATTACATTCTGTTTCTAGAGAATTAGCATATAATAGCCACACTAGCATATCAAAGTCTATTTAACCCATATTAAATAAACCTGATTATCTCTGCTCAAACATACTTTAGAACAGAATAATTTTTTCATGATATACAATAATCAACATCCTGAGTTGGGAAATACCAGCTTTAAGTTCAACCTTCTTAGCTTAAGACCATAATAAATATGGTCCAATTTATTATTTCATCACTTTTTTTCAAATACATTTCAGAAACACACTACACTCTTTTATAACTTTGCACATGCTATTCCTTAAGCATTAAATATAGGCCCTGCTCCTAATATGTCTGATCAATAGCTACTCAACCTTTAAAATCAGATGAAATATAGCTGTCTCTATAACCAATTACCTTCACCCTAGTTTTTTCCATCCATATTGTACATAGTATGCTTTGTATATATCTGTTTTCCCTCTTTGATCTGTTAGTATCTTTTGCACCTGTAAGTTGTAGGCACCAATTTGTATCCCTGAAGCACAGGACAGCGCCTGACAGAGGGTTAAGCACTTGTGTTTGAACTGAATTGCATACTCATTGTGAGCTTTTCCCATGGAACTTGACAATCAATCTTGTCAAATTTAATTTTTTTCTATTCGGTTCCATACATATTTTTTAATCCTGTTAACATTTTTTAGAGATCAAAATTGTCACTTAGCATTTCAGTTACCCATCTGTATTTGTCAGTATCATGAACTGCCATGCTGAACTCTTTTTTTTTTTTTAAAGATTTATTTCTTTATTTATACAAGCACTGGGTACAGTCAGAAGCGCGGGAGTGTGAGAGGATTCACAGAGCCAGAGTGGGGAACAGAATAGGCAGACTGACGAAACACACTGCTGAGGGGAGCAGTGGGCGAGACAGGAGAGGTCTGTCGTGCCATGTGGGACCCTCGCCGGTGGCCAGGGATTGAACTGGCGCTGCAGAGACTGCGGGCAGCTTCGCAACCCAGCACTCCACAGCTGCGCCACCAGGGGAGGCCCCCCATGCTGAACTCTTAATACGATATCAACAACTACATCCACCTCCTAATCTAGTATATTTACAAAACCAGAAAGCTTGCTATGATACAACTTATTTTAAGTATATCCTAAGTATATCCTTTCTGGCTCCTCTCCACAGCATCCTTTCTAATATACTTTTTTTAAAAAAAGATTATTTATTTATGCATAGAAGAACTGGGGTACAGGCCAGAGGTGCAGGAGGTGAGAGAATTCACCAGGTACAGAGTGGGGAGCAGAATGGGTGGATTTGACTGAAATACACTGCTGAGGGGAGCAGTGGGCAAGACAGGAGAGGTCTGCTGCACCATGTGGGTCACCTCCCTGGCCAGGGATTGAACTCGTGTTGCAGTGGCTGTGTACAGCTTCATAGTGCTGAGATTTAACCCCTAGCACCACCAGGGAGGCCCCCTAATATACTATTTTTTTTTAATAGATGGAATAGAAACAATCAAACTGGAACTTTTTTTTTTTTTAAAGATTTATTTATTTATGCATACAAGAACTGGGATACAAGCCAGAGGTGCTTGGGGTGAGAGGATTCAGCAGAGACAGAGTGGGGAACAGAACAGGCAGATTGACTGAAATACAAGGCTGAGGGGAGCAGTGGGTGAGTCAGGAGAGGTCTGTTGTGCCATGTGGCTGACTGGGGATCAAAATTGTGCTGCACAGGCTGTGATAGCTTCATAGTGCTGTGCTTTAACCCCTTGCACCACCAGGGAGGCCCCTATTATACTTTTTAATGACATGTTAAAAAGTTTTCCAAAGGGTCACTATCAAGTTTACTGAGTCATACTTTACAGAAAATATGTTTCTTATCTTTCATAAGAACTCTGTCTTTAGTATGCCAATTTCCATGATTTCTTAAACACTGTGAACATGGTTCAATTATATCATCCTTAAGTTCTCATGATTACTTAGAATGGGTATTTATCTATACCACAAGATCTGGATTAATTTAAAGCAGTTAAAGACTCTCTTATGATTTCTTTATCTTTCAGTTCATGATTTTCAAGATTTGGTGGAGTATTTTCCAAAACAAAAAGAGAAGACTGATGAGTACAAAATCAATGAGACCAGGGCCTATGTTTTACCACTATGTTCCAAGAGCTTAGGTCAGTGCTTGGTATATATATGGCAGGAGCAGCATTTTACCAGCTACCTTAAATATCAAATTCCTTCCACTGAACAAAAGTAAAGAAGTATCTTTTGTGCTTTGGGCTAAGTTTTAATTTTTCTAAATAATGCTATGTATTCACACCATTTTTTCATTTCATCCTTGATCACGCTGTCCTTTGTATCTTTCATAACAGTAATGTAAATGTGTGAACTTTTCAGGGAACTCTTGGTGAGACCTCTTGAATGTTTTCAATGTTTTCTTGAATAGCATCATTGGTGACTGGCAGAAACTGTTTTCAGAGTCTCAACAGGTTGACTCCTTTCTGGTTTTTCAGACCAGGGATTATTATGTTGAGCCACTTGCAGTCTTCCTAAAATTCTGCATACACTGGGCCTCCCCGGTGGCACAGTGGTTGAGTACTGGGTTGTGAAGCTGCCCACAGCCTCTGCCGCGCCGGTTCGATCCCCAGCTGCCGGGTGAGGGTCCCACATGGCGCGCAGACCTCTCCTGCCGCCCACTGCTCCCCTCAGCAGTGTACTTCGTCAGTCTGCCTGTTCTGATCCCTACTCTGTCTCTGGTGAATTCTCTCACCCTCCCAAGCTTCTGACTGTGCCCAATGCTTGTATAAATAAATAAATAAATCTTTAAAAAAAAAAAAAAAAATTCTGCATATACTTCTATGAGTGGTGTGCTCTTTTTATGCCTTGCATAAATTGAATGGAAGATTTTAATTTCTTCATGGTCATTATACTTATGCAGAGTATCCAAACTTCTTTGGGTGATTAGAATCAATTCTTACCTTTTAGAAGGTAAGAAAGTTTGCTGGGTCACTAAATCAAGTAGATAGCTAAATTTAGGGTACTGCTTTTAGCCAAAAGTAAGAATTCCAGCAGATGTATGTGAAATTGAAACTGCACTTTGTAACCATTTTGCCTGTGGTTTGGTAATTTATAATCTGACTTCAAAATTTTATTAAAATCTAATTTTAAAGAAATCTTTCATAATGGAAGAATCAGTGTATATAAGGTATTAACAGTTTTGAGACGTAATTCTTTTACCTGCATCCATTAATGCTAAACTGCCGCCACATGCAGACGCCATAGAAGAGGACCCTATAGAAAGAAAAATACTTGCTTTAAAATATACTAATTTTCTTAACTACAGAAAATTGTTATTATTGGTGTTTCCTTATGAATATTCAATAATAATATAAATATTCCCTATTCCTTTTTCATTTTAGCAAGCACTTAGGGCAATTTCTCCTTTACTACAAACCAGAGCTACCAGACCAGTATGCTAGCTATTGGTGACAAGTGGCTGACTAGCTCAGATACAGATACAGAATTTCTTATATCACATTAAGTTCTATTGAACAGCACTACTGTAGAGAGTCTGATTCTAAGACACTCCCTAGAAAGATCAGCATGCCTCTTTAAGAGTTAATTAATCAGAAGATAGCTAAAGACTCTGGGCTCTGGCTTTCTCATTGGGTCACAGCTATAGTCTAGTTACATGCAGTGGAGAACATAATGTCTCTGGGTTAAATTCTGAGTCTACTTTATTATTTTTTCTTTAATATCTATGATCATCTGCTCTATGTCAGCAACATCTTTGAAAACTGTGCCTTTTCTGCCTCCAGTGGCTATACCTGCCTAGATATAAGAATGATTTTTTATTTTAAATATGACATTTTAGCTCAGAAATATGACATTTTAGCTCAGTCTTCCTCTGTGTTGTCTGCTTAATTATTTATGCTATATGACAGGTGTTGTCCCTGGCCTAACAGGATCATCCTATTTTCCTCTTCCTCACCCCAAGCCTTGCTCTAGAGTTTGTTTGTAAAAATAAAGAAACGAATAACCTAAAATTTATGTATTTTAACAGATACCTAAGAAACATTTGCTTTATGTTGCTTTTAAAACAACTCATCAGCTAAAAACAATTTTAGACAAATATATGATTAAACGTTTTTCTCTTTGAAAGTTAATATAACAGAGAGTATGTCTTTTTGAGATTAATGTATTTCAGTACCATACCATTTGACTCTAGCACTTCAGAAGTGACTCTTATGGTGAAAGGAAAATCTTTGGGAATAACAGGATACAAAGCTTTCTCAGCAAGTGCACCTAAATCAGAATAGAAAATAACAGAAGACAATAGGAAAAAATGCACTGTCTATAAAAACACCATATAAATTTACAGGTTTGTACTTACCATGCCCAAGTTCTCTTCTATTTATACCAGTTACTTTGCCAATTTCATTTGTTGCATAAGGAGGAAACTAAGAAACCAAAATAAAACATACACATATATAATTAATATGGAAAGATATTCAAGATATAACACTAAAATAAAAAAAACAAATTATACACATACACACACAATGCCTGGATATCTAAAATATGTACCAAATCTATCACTAAAGTTGCTAATTCTAGTGTGTATGTAAATTATGAAATGGGAAGTCAATGGTGATTGGGATTCACCATAGATTTCTGTTCTAAACTATTAACAAATAACAAAATATTACATTTTTGTAAAAAGAAAATATATATATTAAAGAGATATACATTGAAGAATGTAAAGTAATGAAGTTTCCACTTTAACCAGAAGTTGCAAACTGTTTTATTTGACCAATATATTGTCTTAAAGGAATATAAATTAAGATCATTTGAAAAATTGAGAAATTTTCCATAGAAAACTGGAACTCCAGTTTCTTTAACAAAATATTTTATTAAAGAAGCAATGGAAGGTGAATTTGATCAAATCTCTGATCTACCAGTCAATTTGTAAGATAGAAAAGGCCAGAGGAACATGTTGAAAGCACTATAAATATGCAATCAGCAAAACCCAGATTGTGGGGAACTCCATAGGTTAAATGGGTATGGGACTTTAACAGATAGACTGTAAAGAAAAGAATCTGATGGAGGAGAACCTAAATATTAAAAGAGACTTAAAATGTATTATCAAATTTTAAAAACTGGACAAAACTAGAGTATTTGGGGTGTATATTAGAAACACAAGGAAGTGGTCATTATAATCCTTAGGAGAGTAGTTACTTTTAGGGGAAGAAGCATGTTGAGACTGGATAAAAACATGGAAGGGGTGTCTGCAGTGACTGGCAACATTCTAAAAATACTCTGACTTACATGGTGCCTCTTAAAAACTCTTTAAGCCATGCTTCCCTTTACATGGTTTTCAGTATCCGAATTTTATTTCACAATAAAAAGGTTCTGAAAAATGAGATGATATGAGTTAACAGGCCATATCTCTCTGTTGATCAGAACCCCTCACCTTTTTTCCTAATAATCAGCATTTTTTTTTTACAGCTGTCCTTTTTTAACAATTGCTGTGTTCTTCCGCTCATGATAAAGAATGTGTTTTACTCAATTACTCCTCCTCTCTGGCTTCTACAGCATATAGGTATATCAGGAACAGGTTATTTATAGGAGACTCAAGATCTGAGAGAATTTCCAGTTCATGGATCTATATTTTCTAGCAGAAATATTCTCTATTAATTATAGCAGATTCAACAAAATTGATATATTGGAATTCTAAGCAGGCAAAAAGGGTCATTCAAAAGTGAAGCGACTTTCTATCTTACACTAGTCTTTCAAGATAGAGGCTTCAAATACTGAAATTAAAAGTACTATATTTTCACGTAAAGTAGTTTAATATTAAATTCCTCAGTCTTTTTATTACTAATAAATTGAGTGAAAATATGAACATTTAAATGAACTAAAGGGAAAAGGTGATTTATTATTTGAGATATTTCAAAAACCCCATTTTGTCTGACACATGTGAACAGGCACAAGTCTTTCTTGACTAAAACAGTCTACTACATTGTTAACTTTTATGTATGAGGAAAGTTCACCTTACCTCATAGTGCAGCATGAAATTTTTATCTTTTATCCCACTGTAAGAAAAAAAACATACAAAAAAATCATACATATACTAATTTATTCTACTTAACAAAATATAAAGGTTTTTTTTTTTTTAAACAATTGGTCTGAAATTCAAAACTCTAAGAATCAGAAGGATGAATGTCAAAACCAAAAATTTTTCCTGGGGCTTATGAATGACTTCATCACAGATTTCAGAAAACAATTTTACTTCAACTAGAACTTAAATATACACATTTGAATACTCAGACAGTTGACTTACATTTCAAGCATTACTAACTACTGAGAATCCTAAATGTCATAAACACACTTGGTAAACAACAGGATTAGGATTTTTTTTCCTACTCAACATATGAAATTAAGATCAGCAATTGATATGATATAGCCGAAACAATTATATATTAATCAAAAAAATTTGAGAGGAAAGATCTTTTCAGGGTCTGAAAAGGGAACTGCTCTGGCTGTATTTAGAGCCACAGTGGAGGGCAGGAGATGAATGGGAAGAATACAATTTCTAGAAGTAGGAAATCAATTTCATCTGGAAAAGATAGGAACATATGGGGTCTTAGCATAAACAGTGTCCCCTTTGCTTGAAATTACAGAAGGTACCTCTTTGTGCAGAGGATAGTCCTTGGCTAGAGATCAATTTGCATAACCATTAACTGAAAACATGGGGAAAGAAATCTAAAAAGCAGACTCTTTCAGAAAACTAAAGAATCATTGATTTTGGAAACTAGAGAGGAGAGATCACTAGCTCAGATCACTACCCATATTCACAAGATAAGGAAACCGATGGCCAGCAAGATTGAGTGATGTGTGTCCCTTTAATTATACAGATTATAAATCTAAGACTAGAATGTAAAGAATTGTCCTGGCCAACCCCAGTGCTCTAGTAGAGAAAGGAATCAAAGTGAAGAATGGTATGGCAACCAAGTTTTGTCCAAGGCAGGAACACAAAGAAAGTATGAGAACTCCTAGAAAAGCGATTATGATTAACATGAGCAGCCCAGCCTTATATACAAATATGCAAGGTCAGTTTCATCAGATATGTAATAAGCAATCAGTGAGTCTATCTAGAAGATACTGGGAATTATCCTCATTAATTGAGCAGAAGAGGAAGGCAAGTTCAGTGGTCTTCTGAGACCCTTAACCAGGGAAAGGGAAGCAACTCTATTAGGTACCAAGGAAATTGTAGCTGTGAGTCATAGGAATCTGATGCCATAATACTGGTGGGGACTGTAATACACATTTTCATAATCTAAAATTGATCAAATGAGTTAATTGCTAACTTTTTAGGAATAAAGGAAGAGACTCAAGTATTTCTGAACACAAACTTAAATGTAACTTGAAAATAGATGCGATTTTCTTTCATTTGTTAATACTCTCCAGGTTCTTTTCAGCAGCTGAAATTCTTATTAATATATATTAAATAATACATTATTTATATAGCTCTCTTTATAATAAAGTTATCTACTCAATACTACCTAGCAAAATTTGTCCTGAAGAATGGTTCTAGAGACAGAGAAAAAACTAAATGTCCCTACATTAAAAATTTATAAGCTTTATCAAAATGTGTTCCAACCAATAATAAAAAATATCACTCAAATAATCCCTTAAAATAATAAAATTCCTATTTACTATGTAAACAGTAATTAAATACACAGATACAGGTTTAAAAAATTAATAATGAATAATTACCATATGACTTTCATTTAGATACTGGAACATCACAAATAAAAAACAACTTACTTTATAGCTGTTATAATTCGGTCTGACTTAATACTGGATTCTAATGAATCAAATGTAACAGTACAAAGCACCTAAAAAAGAAGGAAAAAAAACCTCTTTAGGCTTCTATTTACCTCTATTTTACAAAGATGAAAACGAAAAATATTTAAAGAACCCCATTAGCTCTTAAAGGAATATGGTAAGTCTATTTTATACATAGCTTGTCCTGGTAGTAACTTAATACAGTAAATATTTATTCATTCTACAAATATTAGTGTTATATATAAACCTCAGCAATCAAAACATCTAACATATATTGATATAAAAGACTGTATTAGGAGTGCTGGGGAAAGAGGGCAGGAGTGGAGTTTTATAAAAACTGACCATAAAGGAGGCCTCAATAAAGGTTTGACCAGTAAAACTGCCTGCTTAAAATGTTCTTTATTTTTTTTTGGTGATATAGCCTAATCCAGAGACTCTCCAATGTATCATTCACAATGTCCAGGATACAATCTATAAGCAGGAAATAGGACCCTCCCTCAAGAGAAAGACTCTCAGTCGATTCAGATGTTGGATTAACAGTAAAGGACTTTTGCGAGCTATTATAATTGTACTCAAAACATATCTGAAGAAATTACGGCTAAAATTTCTCAGGTTTGATGAAAGAAACAAATCTACACATTCAAACGCAGGAAATTCTTACTAGATAAATACTAAAAAAATACTTTCATAGTCATACTGGTGAAAACCAAAGACAAAAGTCTTAAAAGTACCTACAGGAAGATGGCAGCAGAGTGAAGACACCAGGCTTGCCTCCTCCATGAAATGACAACTAGATTGCAGCAGAACAAAGGGAAAAATCCTTGAAGGAAAAACAGATGCCCACAGCACACACTAGGAGCAATGGTCTGGTGGAAGGGAGTTGGAAAAACTTTTAAGTGAACTGTGTTTGTACAGACACCGTGGCAGTACAATCCACAAAAGGGGCTTTTGCAGTATAGAACCCTTATTCTTATTCACTCAGGCATATGCCAATATCTAGGATTCTTTTTTTTCTAAGATTTATTTATTTATGCATACGTACAGGCCAGAATTGTGGGCGGTAAGAGGATTCACCAGAGATAGAATGGGGAACAGAAAAGGCAGAGTGACTGAAATACACTGCTGAGGGGAGCAGTGGGAGAGTCAGGAGAGGTCTGCTGTGCCATGTGGGTAGCTCCCTGGCTGGGATGAACACATGTTGCAGCGGCTGCGGATAGCTTTATAGGTTGCGTCTTAACTCCTTGAGCCACCAGGGAGGCCCTATCTAGGATTCCTAAGACCTAGTACAGCACTGGATAAGAGGGTGCACAGAGTTGGTACAAAAGATACAGGGTACATTGTTGGAGAGCTGCAGGGATGGAGGTTCACAGCAAGGACTACTTGCTTTTTGAGGCTTTCAAAATAGAACAGCTAGAGTCTCATTCAGTAAGGAGAAACAAGTTGTATATATAAACAACATATAAGAGATTTATAGAAGAAGCTACTATATATTTGGGCCAAGGCTGGAATAGTCAAAACACTAGTCATTTCTCACACAAAGGCTAAAACCAAATAATAAATGAACACTTTCTTAAGTTTGAGTTTAAACACCTATAGCACAGGAGCAAACACCCCAGGATAATGCTCTGTGCTGGAATTAAAGGTGAGATAGACTATAGGTATTGTAAAAACTGTGATCAAAATTTTAAAAATACAATTTTTCTCTCAAATTAATCTACAAATTCAGGGAAATTATAATCTAACATCCCAGAAGGGTATGTTAAAGAACATGAAAAATTCAAATGATGGAACAAATATACCAGAATAATCAGGACAATTTGGGGGTGATGGGATGGGAAGGGGATTTGCTTCTCAGATTATTCATACCCCAAAAACACATTAGAAGTTTGAAAATGACCCAGAAAACTCATAGAACAACGGGAGAGTATAGATAAAAAATTTATAGTTTATTTATGTGGTGGTAACAAAAGTCAATGGAAAAACGAATTATTCAATAGTATTGTATAACTGAATATAGAATTATTCTATAGTATTGTATAACTATTGTATAACAGTATTTATTGTATAAATAGTCTTGTATAACATGGTGGTTCCCACTTTGCCATCATGTACAGGAATTAATTCCAAGATTGATAATGACCCAATTTTGACAGTTAAAGCTAGGAAGTTAATAGAAAAAAGAAAAAGGTGCATAATTTTGTGACTTTGGGGCAAGGGAGGCGTTCTTAAATAAGACTTTACAAAACAAACACAAAAACGGGAAGGATTTACTCCATAAAAATAAAAAATTTCAGATTCACTCTAGATATACAGGAGGCCACTATAAGCAAAGTTAAAATGCATTATGTCAAAGAAGATGACACATACTATGAGTGGTTACTGAAAAGAATTAATTTTAAAGCACTACGAATTTACTAGAAAACTGAAGGAAAAAGTAAATGTCAAAAGAGAAAAAAAATTGGGCAAAGCATATGTACAGTTATTCACAAAAAAGCAAGCTTGAACCAGCACTATCACAGTATAGAATTCCAGGAGATACCACCTTACATGAAAATAGTGCTCTGGGGGTGTGCTGTCTCCCAGGGTATGGTTTGTATATCCAGTGACAATTTTGATTGGCTATTATATAAAGAGATGCTCAATTTCACTAGTGATCAGGGAAATAAAAATTAAAGCAATAATGCACGAATTTATACTAATCGGATTCAGAAAATGAATAAAAAAGAAAGAGGCATAGAGTATAATACTATACACAAAACAATGGATACACATATATATTAAATACAACAAAGTGGTGGCTACGTAGGGAAAAGGACTGAGGTACAGGCTACATGGAGAAAACAAACGGGCACCTTAAATAGACCAACAATGACAATATGCCATAAGCTGAGGAGTATGACTGACTCATTTTTGTGTACCTGAGACTAAAGAATAATGTAATAAAAAGCAAGCTAACACTAGAAAATGCAAACTAGTTTATAATGACTAAAGCAGATCAATAGTTGACTGAGGAAAAGGAAGGGGCATAAAAAAGGAATTACAGAGCATGAGGAAACTTTTGGGGGATGATAGTTATGCTCATTATCTTGACAATGGTGATAGTTTGCCAATTGTACACACATGATCATTTATCAAATCGACTCTTTAAAAATATTTGTAGTATTCTGTAGGACAGTCATACTTTAATAAAGCTATTAATATATTTTGAAGTATCAAATATTAAGTGAATAGATAATACATTCCATATAAAAACCTATAGCAGTTATACAATATTTGATCTAATTAAGCAACCCAGAATCAGCAAATAATTGTTTTTTTTACATTACCTGTGTTTGTCCCCTTTGAAATAATGCTGATCCATGAAGAATTTTAAACATGTCTACCTCACAATTTATATTTCTAAGTGAAGTCAAATCCCGCCCATCACACCTATAAAGGAAATAAATATTTAAAGCAGTGTTGGAAATCAGAAAAACTGCATATTAACTCTCGTTACATATCATAATATAGACACAAGGGCCTCAAGGTAAGTCTCACTGAGTCAGAATTCCAGGGCTGTAACCCATATACCTGTATTGTTTAAAAGCTCTTCAGGTAATTCTGACGTGCAGTCAAAGATATATTGGGTCATTGGAAAAATCATGAGGCATTTTTCCTTAAAAAACATAAAAAGTCATGACTTTTCCGACAACCCAATATAAAATATTACTCTACCCAAAAGACCCATACAGAGACACACACACTTCCACACAATACACATACTCTTCAATATGTGCACATTTATAAAATAAGTGTTATAATTCTTCACCAGTCACTGGAAAAAAAGCCAGTTTCTTGCTTTGAGCAAGTTGCCACTTTGATAGCAAACTACAGCGAGAGCATATGTTTAATTCCATCAAAAAGGTGCATGTTTACCTTTTGTATTCATTCAAAATAATACTTCTAAAAACCTCCTTTGCAACAACATTGAAGGATTCTATTATTTCATATGGTTCAGCCTCTGGAAATTTTTCTATGGAAGAAAGAACAAAAATGAAGGTTTTTCTCTGGAAGAGATGATTTCTCTTAAGTTCACAATATCAAATAAATTAACTAGGGGGATAAGCCAAAGGAATTGATTCTGAACATTTAGTCCTCAGGAAAACAATGTAGTTAAGTCAAATGTTCTCAAGTAGGAGAGGCACACCAAGTATTTAATACTTCAAAGAGATTGTTACTGAGAACTTAGTTTACTTTCTACTGGAACAAGAGTGCTTTAAAATTAGCTTTCCATAAGAGCCATGAAAGAGATAATAAAATACTGTATCATTGTCAGACAAGAATAACTTTTAATATTACACTTTAACATGAACTTTTATGCTTTTAGCTGGGTTGCACCTGGAATATGAAAATATTTTATGAATGCAGAGAGCTTATATTTTTTACTATGTATAATACAAAGTCACTTTTCTTAAGCAGGGCAACAGATATTACATGACTTTTCATTCTTAATAAATTGGATGAAATATGATGACAATATTTATTTTCTTCAGTGGCTATTACAGACTTAATATCAATGCTAATAAGCAGAGTTTTTAATCTTAAGGTGCTCAGATGAGAAGGTATTTTTATTATATTATTTTTTTAAAGATTTATTTATTTTATACAAGAACCCGGGTACAGGCCAGATGCGTGGGAGGGTGAGAGGATTCACCAGAGACAGATGGGAACAGAACAGGCATACTGAAGAAATACACTGCTGAGGGGAGTAGTGGGCGAGACAGGAGAGGTCTGCTTCACCATGTGGGCTTCTCCCTGGCCGGCTGGGATTGAACCGGCACTGCAGAGGCTGCGGACAGCTTCACAGTGCAGTGCTCAACTGCCTGCGCCACCAGGGAGGCCCGAGAAGGTATTTGTTTATTAGAAAAATGTTATAACAAGAATTTGATGTCAGGCTTGGTATACATGCAGTTTGTGTGATTGATATTATATAATAAAATCCTTTGCTTAATAATTTCTAGAGAGGTAAATTCTCTAAAATCTAAATTTTACAGTTTCACATGATATTAATAAAAACAGCATCAATTAACAGCAACTGAACACTTTGTATGTGCCAAGCACATGATTACTGCAATTTCTCAGATTAAGAGCTCAAAAATAAAATACAAAATATCTTTAATGTTTTCAAATAACAGCCTATAACGTTACCCATCTTAGAAGGTAAACGTCTAATACAGAAAAGATCAGGAATATTTCACATTCTACATTGGCCAGCAACCACACTGTGTGTCAGGAACAGTACTTAAACATTTTATAGAAGTTAGTGATACATCCCAAGTTAGTGCTAAATTATCACAAGTTTAGTAAGAATATTAAGGAGCAAAGAGAATAAAAGGTTTTCTGTAAGTTCTTACAACTGAAATGTTTAAAAATATATTATTTCTTTTAAATCTTTTTAAATTAGAAAAAAGCTACCTTTTAACTGTTCCTCTGTATCTAATCTTATTTTGTTAACAGCTTCATCTCTGGAAATCTAAAAGAAAGTTGAGACACAGTTATACATAGGTAGCAACACTTAACACTTCTATTTTTAAATTACTACACAATTAATACATTTTAAGAACACTGAGATTTCGGGCCTCTCCAGTGGAGCAGCGGTTGAGCGCTGGGTTGCGAAGTTGCCCGCAGCCTCTTCAGTGCCCATTCGATCCCCGGCTGCTCCCAGGCCACCGGAGGAGGGTCCCACATGGCGCGCAGACCTCTCCTGCCGCCCGCTGCTCCCCTCAGCAGTGTACTTTGGTCCTTCTGCCTGCTCTGCTCCCTGCTCTGGCTCTGGTGAATTCTCTCACCCTCCTGCGCTTCTGACTGTACCCAGTGTTTGTATAAATAAATAAATAAATAAATAAATAAATATTTTAAAAAAATATAAAAAAAAAGAATACTGAGATTGCTATTTTTTAAAGACTAGAACTGTTCATTGATTCACAAAAAAATTACTTGTTAAATTCAATGTATTTAGGGTCTCCCCTGGTGGCGCAGTGGTTAAGCGCTGGGCCCCGAAGCTGCCTGCAGTCTCTGCAGTGCCGGTTCGATCCCTGGCCGCTGGCGAGAGGCCCACATGGTGTGCAGACCTCTCCTGCCACGCCTGCTGCTCCCCTCAGCAGTGTATTTCATTGGTCTGCCTGTTCTGTTCCCCACTCTGGCTCTGGTGAATTCTCTCACCCTCCCGCGCTTCTGACTGTACCCAGTGCTTGTATAAATAAATAAATCTTATAAAAAAAATATTCAATGTGTTTACACACATTCCTATAATTTGTATTAATGAACAAAAAGAGAATAGAGAAGCAAATATTTTTAAACTTTTTGTTTAAAGATTTTTCATTAAAATGGGATTAATTTATAAACAAAATTACATGAGTTGTGACAAAAAAGAATGCCCAAAACAATTATCTAAGACAAAATTCAGGAATACTTACTTTATCATGTTCATAATCTGTAAAAACTGCATAGAGTCTTTCCATGGCGAGCCTATTTTAAACACAAAATAAATGTCAGTATAACAGTATCTGGAAGCAGTTTCTATTACAAATAAATTTGAAATATCTAATAATAACCTAAAATATTTAATATAAACATTTCATAAAAAATTAAAAATATGTATTTATAGCTCCTTAAGATTGCTAATCTGTTTACTATTTATGATACAAGACACAAATTTCTTCCTCTCCACTTCTCAGGGGAATTACACACAGTATTATGTCGGCCCTTCTTGTTTTAATTGTTCAATTAATTTCACTTCAGATTTTTCTCACATATACTTTAAACTTCTTGTTTTTGTCTTATACATTTTGTTATATAGGAAATGCTTTTGCTGGGAGCAATTTATAATTATTTTAATAATTATAATTATTTTTATATTTATTTAATCTCTGACTGATGGTTATGAGACTAACACTGAAGGAAAATACAAACTTTTTCAATATATTTCAAATATAGTAATTTCCAGGGGACTCACATTTACTAAGTGCCTGCTCATGTGCAGGCAGTATTCTAAGCACTGGGCATACAGTATAGTGTTTATATTTGATTTCCTTTTGAGAACCTCAACAGATTCCTTAGATATTCAAATATCTTATACTTTATCCTCTTTCCCTGCCATACAGCTATATGTGGATTATCTGAATCTTGACCAATAAATTCATTCTTTCATTTGAAAACTAACTTAGGCCCTTGAGAGGTATGCAGGTTTATCCTTTTTATTTTTTTAAAGATTTATTTATTTATTTATTTATACAAGCACTGGGTACAGTCAGAAGTGCAGGAGGGTGAGAGAATTCACCAGAGACAGAGTGGGAAACAGAACAGGCAGAGTGATGATACACTGCTGAGGGGAGCAACAGGTGGCAGGAGAAGTCTGCGCACCACGTGGGACCCTCACTGGCAGCCGGGGATCGAACTGGCGCTGCAGAGGCTACGGGCAGCTTCGCAGCCCAGAGCTCAACAGTTGCGCCACCAGGGGAGGCCCAGGTTTACCCTTTTTAAAGCATTAGATTAATATTGATGTTAATGATTCTTCAAACAGAGAGGTGTTATTTATGAAGTAATGCATGAACTGTGTTTTCATGGAAAATTTTCTGAGAGTAAATTAAAAGTGATGACAATTTCAAATTTTTTTTGTACATATATTCTTACTTATGAGTGTGTTTTATGATCTCTGGTGAAGGGATAAATAACTTCTGAGGTGTCCTCTTGGTAACACCAATTTCTTTTACCAACTGCTGGATGCCCTGAATTATTTGTTGGGTATATTTCACTCCCACTTTGATAGCGTGGCAAAAGTCCTGCTGTAAAATATTCTCTGCAGAGGCTTCCAACATAACTATTTAAAGAGAAAAAGAAAAAAAGGATTTCCATCGAAACCACTGACCAATATAGCATTTTCAAATACTATGACATGACAAACATACTATGAGTCAATTTTATTTACTAGTGGTATACACAACGTCTCTTTGATTTCTTTCCTCAGAAACACTTCCAAAATGTAACAACAGTAAATGAATAAAACCTTGATATCTGCAATTTGATTATTATTATTAAATTCTTAAATCAGGGATTTCTCTAAGAAATGAAAAAAACAAACCATGCATACTTATGTTTTGTTAACAGTTTTATTGAGATATTATTTCAAATACCACAAATTTCACCTCTTAAAGTATACAACTATATTTCTTTGTAATATGTACTACAAGTGAAATAAAAAAATATGCAACACAATTTAGAAAGCCTAAATAAGGGACCAGGAAAAAGACTAATTACAATAAAGTAAAAATCAAAAATCAACAAGCAACTATAGACCCAAAGACACACTACAGTGGGGGATGGGGTGAGGAGAAGAAAGATTAGGGTCAGAAAAAGGGGGTGGGAATTGTTTGGGGAATATAACCAAAATGAAAATGCATACATTATGCAAAAGTGAAAAATGATGTAAGAATTATATAAAATAATTTACAAAAAAATAAATAAAATCAGAATATAAGATAAAAGAAAGGCACATTTACATCTTGAAGAGCAATGACTTTTTTCAAATAAGATTGTTTTTATTATGATACTAAAAAAAAAATGCAACAGGGCCTCCCCAGTGGCACAGGGGTTGAGCCCTGGGTTGCGAAGCTGCCCGCAGCCTCTGCAGCGCCGGTTCGATCCCCAGCTGCTGGGCGAGGGTCCCACATGGTGCACAGACCTTTCCTGCCGCTCGCTGCTCCCCTCAGCAGTGTACTTCGTCCGTCTGCCTGTTCTGCTCCCTGCTCTGGCTTTGGTGAATTCTCTCACCCTCCCGCGCTTCTGACTGTACCCAGTGCTTGTATAAATAAATAAATAAATCTTTTAAAAAAATACAAAAAAAAAAAAAAAAAAAAAAAAGCAACACAGTAGGTTTCCAATGTTTCCTGATTAACAATTATACGATCTCCCACCTAAATCTGACTCATCATGTTGTCTAATTCTTGCATAGGTGGGGTAACCTTTTTAAGTGATCCTGTTTCAAGTAAGCCAACTCAAGAGCCTTATCTACCACCATAAAAAAGTTGCTTTTATGGTTCTGTACTAGTAAATCTGCTGTGTAAAGCAGGGAAGATACAAATTAGGGGTTCTAGCATGGTATCTAATAAAATCTGCAATTCTGCTTTGTTTTTTGTTTTCTGCAAGGCTGAAAAGATAGACTCCTGCTCATTTGTGTGTCATTTTTCAACTTGTACAAAGTTGAAGATCATGTGAATGCGTAAGTTACCATTATATCTGACAAGTTTGATCATTATGCTGTCATAAAGATTATTATCTAGATTGTCATTTCTAAGGCTTCTAGGTGTAATCTAAAAATGAAGAAAAAAATCCCATTATGTATTTTATATGTGATAATTACATTGCCAAATGAAGTAGATCTGTGAAACTGTAACAACAAAAGGTACAACATATTTGTCATTGGAGTTCTGGAAAGAGAAGAGAAAGGCAGCAAGGTAGAAAAGCAGTAAGGAAAAAAATACCTAAAAATTTCCCAAATTTGGCAGAAACATAAATCTACAGATTCAAGGTATCAAGTAAACCAAAGAAAGATATATAGTAATTAAACTTAAAAAAAAGTTGGGAACACCCAGAGAAAAACACCTTACTTCAAGGGAATAACAATTTACTATTAGCAGATTAGGAGAAATCATGGCATGTCCAGGAAGTGGCATAACAGATTTCATATGCTGAAAAGATCTGTCAACCCAGAATCTTATACCCAGTGAAAATATTTAGGAATAAAGAAGAAATGAAGACTTTTAGACAAAGGGGAACTAAGAAAATTGGTCACTCACCCATACCCTGAAAGTATGGCCAGTTCTCTAAACAGAAAGACAGTAACAAAGGAAGAAACCATGTAATATAAGGAAGGAAAAGAACATGTTAAGTAAAAATATGGATAAATTCAATATGCTTGCCTTCTCTTGAGTTTTCTAAATTAGGTTTGATGGTTGAAGCAAAACTATTATGGTTCTAAGTGTAGAATATTAAAACATAAAAGAAGAGAGTTAGGTTTTAATATTTCAAGTGAGTTAGGTTTTAATAGTTCACAAGAAGCAAGAAGCTTCCTCTGATAATACTGAGATGGTTATATTCTTTTTTCTTCTGTATTCCCATGACATCCTCTTTCACTTTTACAAAATTAAACTGAATTGGATATTTAAGAAAAAAAAGTATCTAATGTATGCAAATTATACCTCAATAAACTGATTTTAAAAAGATGAAAATATTGTAAAGAAAATATTATTCAGGGCCTCCCTGGTGGCACAGCGGTTGAGCGCTGGGTTGCAAAGCTGCCAGCAGCCTCTGCAGCGCTGGGTTGCGAAGCTGCCCGCAGCCTCTGCAGCGCTGGTTCGATCCCCGGCTGTTCCCCGACCCCGGAAGAGGGTCCCACATGGCAGGCAGACCTCTCCTGCCGCCCACTGCTCCCCTCAGCAGTGTACTTCGGTCCTTCTGCCTGCTCTGCTCCCTGCTCTGGCTCTGGTGAATTCTCTCACCCTCCCGCACTTCTGACTATACCCAGTGCTTGTATAAATAAAAATAAAAATAAATCTTAAAAAAAAAAGGAAAATATTATTCAAATAAACTTTTCACCTATTCATTCAAAGCATTTCATTTTTTTCAAAATGCTGTATAAGAAAATTCCTTATAGTTTTGAATGTAAAGACCTGTGTAGTCCACTATGGAACTACTAACCGCATTTGGCTATTTGATTTTAAATAATTAAAAATTATTTAAAATAATAAAATTCAGTTCCTCAGTCACTCTAGCCATATCTATTGTGTACATGAAGTACACAGTAGCCACATATTTAGATATAAAACATTTTCTTAACTGCAGAGTTCTACTAGACAGTACTGACACTGAGGCTAAAAATTTAAACCGAAAGCTTATCAAGTGATTGCTCTAAACTCTTAGCCATTTTTAGTAGTTGAAGATAAAGAATTCTGAGATTAGCTCATGTTATCAATTCTAGATACAAATGTATCAAATTCTAGATACAATTGTCACTGGTATACCCCCATTATTACTAGAAAGATGAATGATATAAATGACACTGCAGAATATTGCTGAAGTAATCTAACATCTAATAGCACAATGAAATTATTCTTTTTAAAAAAAAAGATTTATTTATTTATTTATTTATACAAGCACTGGGTACAGTCAGAGGCACCAGAGGGTGAGAGAATTCACCAGAGCCAGAGCGGAGAGTAGAACAGGCAGACTGACGAAGTACACTGCTGAGGGGAGCAGTGGGCGACAGGAGAGGTCTGGACACCATGTGGGACCCTTGCTGGGGATCGAACCGGCGCTGCAGAGGCTGCGGGCAGCTTTGCAACCCAGCGCTCAAACGCTGAGCCACGGGGGAGGCCCACAATGAAATTATTCTTGTCCTAAAAGGTCATACTTTAAAGATTCATATCACCATGTATTTTAATAATGAAATGGTGGCAATTACTTTTTTGAATATTGTAGCCCAGAGGTTCTATGTTTGACATGGGCCCAAAATTAATTTTAACACATGAACATAGGGTAAAGCATATATTTAGTGCACCTTTACTAACATACAAAAAGTTGACTGAGTATCTTCATGGAAAAAGTGATGCAAAAGTCATAAAGTGGAAGCTGGTAATATCTGAAACCTGCCTCCTTAAAGGCTGGTGCTGAATCACTCTCAGTCTCCCTAAGACTACTGTCTAATGGTTTATGTAGTATCTAATGTCATTCTTCCATCTAGAGAAGAACCATCTGGAAATTTCTAGGGTATGCCACAGATTCTATAAAGCTCCTTAGTTTATTCTTTCAATGTCTACTTTAGAGTTTGAATTCTAAGGATGATAGTTGTTATATGACCAATCAGAGACAAGTTCATTTCTGTGTCTTAATCTTCACAATCCTATAAAGCAGTCAATTAATTTACTAATTGAAAATAAATGAACACTGTAACTTCAGGAAAAAGAAAATTCAGATGCTGACCAAGTGAAATTTAAATAGAAACCAGTACTTGGCCTTTTCTGAGATGCTCAAATATGATAATAGGGTCATCTGTTTTTTATAACTTCTCTAAATCTTTGGAATACTCTATTTTTTTAAAAAAAGATTTATTTATTTATTTATACAAGCACTGGGTACAGTCAGAAGTGCAGGAGGGTGACAGAATTCACCAGAGTCAGAGCGAAGAGCAGAGCAGGCAGACTGAAGAAGTACACTGCTGAGGGGAGCAGCAGGCTGCAGGAGAGGTCTGCAAGCCATGTGGGACCCTCACTCAGTGGCTGGGGACTGAACCGGCGCTGCAGAGGCAGCGGGCAGCTTCGCAACCCAGCGCTCAACCTCTGCGTTGCTAGGGGAGGCCCTGGAATACTCTCTTTATATCATGAGAGTTCCCTAAAGTATGAATCCTGGAGGTAGAATCCAAAAACCATTTCCTTGCGTCTCTCATCATATTTCACAATCCTGCCCAATGAGATTAAGTGGAAACTGCTGTATGGAGATTTCTGAAAATAAGGAGGTGACTCACTCAGCTGCTACTTAGGTAGCCCATAGGTCAGATAAATTGGCGAAAGCTTCAGTAGCCAGTTCATAAGCATGAAAATGAGGGCAACATCTTAAGACTAGAGAAGCAAAAAAGCTAGAAGGAATTTAGATTTATCAAGATATCATAATCATAGACGTGGACTGTCCCAGATTCACCATCTCTGAATTTCTTTGATCTGAGAGAAAATTAAATTCCCATCCTGTTTGGACCTTGCTATTAAACAACATAATCCTTAAATCTATTTTGATAACATACGAATTTTTTTGTGCTTTGTCCACCATAGAGTACTTCTCTTTTTTTAAAGATTTATTTTATTTATTTATGCATAGAAGAACTGGGGTGTAGGCAAAAGGTGTGGGGGTGAGAGGATTCACCAGAGACAGAGTGGGAACAGAATAGGTGGACTGATTGAAATACACTGCTGAGGGGAGCAGGGGGAGAGACAGGAGAGATCATGTGGATTAGCTCCCTGGCCAGGGATTGAAGTCCTGCTGTAGTGGCTGCCAATAGCTTCATAGGGCTGCGACTTAACCCCTTGTGCCACCATGGAGGCCCCTACCATAAAGTACTTAACTCTAAGTCCAGTACTGACCAATATTCCAAAAGCAGAAACTAGAAATGAGGTGTTTTACACATTTGTACAAAAAAGCATTAAAAATTTATTAGTTTACATTTCATCAAAATATTCCCATATCAGAAGGTTGCAAGTCACACATACACTGACTGACACACACACACACACACACATAGATATCAAATGATGTGTAGCATAACAAACTGATGATGAGACCTTACTTTGTCCAAGGCCACATGGCTAATTGTGTGATACATGCTCGGTTTCAAACTCAAGTTATTCTGGCTGCTTAAAGCAGAACCAGGACTTGATTTACATTCATGCAATTATGACATTTTTGTTCCAAGGAATAAAGGTGACACATGGTCAGTGCATTTCTTCGACTTTATTGTTTCTTACCTACCAAAATAGGTTGTCCCATTCTCAAGAGTATATCAAGCAGGCTTAGAATGACTGAATTAGCAATATTAACATAAACTAAAAAAGCCATTTATCACCAGATTTAGAACTTGAATTTTTAGGCTACCTTATTAGTAAAATAATTACTAGAATTATCTTGATAAATACAGATTTTTGTATATTTCATTTGAAGTTGTATAACATTCTATAATTTTAATACCATCTAATATGAAGTAAGAAATAGAGCAGCAATAAATCAAAACAATCTTTATGGCTAGCAAAAAGATACTTATATTAAAAAAACATTTAAACTCATTTTTAAGAAGCCAGAATTTATAAGTAAAATCCAGAATAAATTACTGGTAAGTACTTAAATTACTTACCAATCTGACTTCTAGGTGCTCCAGCAACCACTAAATTTAAAGTACTAGAAGATATTTCTTTTCGTGTTGGGTTAACAACACATTCTCCATCAATCATTCCTATTCGTACTGCCCCTAGAATATATTAAAATATTGGCAATTGTTTAATATAACTGTTAGTTTTCAAGACATTATTCCTAATGGCTTCAATCCCGTATCTTCAACTGTGATTGTCATAAAATCCATATTTCTATGGATAATTTAAGGCTCAGAGATTATCTACTCCACTCTACCTTCTGGCCTCAATGGACCACTCTGGGTTGCTTAAATAAATAATTTCTTCATACTTAAGATCATACTCAAGCTTTTCTCCTGGTCTATACTCTATTTTCTCCCAGGCAAATGCTTACCATTTGATATTACTACGGTTCACCTTAAAATCTGAATATACTTATGTGCACTTAATGACATTTCAGCCAACAAGGGGCCACATATACAACAGAGATCCAATACATTAAATCATATAGCCTATGTGTATAATAGGCCATACCATTTAGGCTTGTGTAAATATATTCTATGACTTCACACAATAATGAAATCACCTACTGAAACACTTCTCCAAACATATCCTCACAGTTAAGTGACCCACATCTGTATTTTGCGAAGCACTCTATGACACCCTGACCTCACAAAACTTAGCCTACCCTTCATATCATTTTCTTAGCATTTTGGGAACACCTTTATAATACTTCATAAATAATTGTTTCCCTTACTTATGCTGAAAGCAAGAATTATCTCATTTATCTTTGTTGCCAGTGCCTATAACTCTTTAAGTACTTTTGTTCCTTCAGTGTCTAGATTACTGAGTGACACTCAATTATTTTCTTAATGAATCCTTTTTATAACGCACGATTAAAACTTACAAGAGCTGTACGTAACAAATATATTTGTTCTATCCTGAAAGATTATGTGTAACGATCTCCCAGTCTAAAAAGAAAAATAAAAATTGAAGCACAAGCAACTAAGAATTCAAAATACCTTGGGATATAAAGTTTCTAACACCATAATATATTGCTATCAGAAACAAAACCTAAGACAAGGATGAAAATGTCTGAAAGACCTGAAAGCAGTTCTTAGAATGTTAACCTAATTCAACTTCCTAAGAGGTAATAAATAGGAGCCAGTAAATCTATGCCCTTGCTATAGAATGCTCACTGGTATGTCCTCAAAAAACCTGTTTTTAATTTTCAAATCCTAACTTACCAACTGGTCCATTCCAAGGAATATCTGATAATGAGAGCGCTACAGAAGCTTAAAAAAAGAAAAAAAAATAAGCGCTGAAATAAAAATATTTCATTGCTTTAAAAAGATCAAGTGATAATTTTAATCCTTATTATTATGCTTACCACCATTAATTGCTAGAATGTCAGGCTCATTAACACCATCAACTGCTAATAAATTACAAAGGACCTGATAGGAGGGAAATTCAAAGCACTTATTTTTTTCATCTTTAAAAGAGAAAAACAATAGCATCTTTAAAAGATTCATATGAAAACTACAGGAAATACTATGTAAAGCATTTACAATACTAAGCATGCTCAAAGTATTCAGTAAATATTAGTTATTTCTATTACATAAAAACAGTTTTTTGTTTGTAAGCATAGACAAAACAAACCAATGAATTGCCTTAAAGTGCAATAAAATGGCTATATTATGTACTAAAGAAAATAACCTGTGAAGTTATGACATCCTTGCAAAGGCATATTTGGAAGGCATTTTAATTTTTATCAAATAAATAAAAATGTTTACTTGTTTAAGTAATGGGTAATTATTCTGAAAAAAAAAATTCAGAAAGTACTGAAATATAATGGGGTTTAGAAGACTTAGTAATAAAATAGGTAATAAATATTAGTTGTATTGATTGTCCTAGAGTCAGTTATAAGGCCAAGCCTGAGCTGTTTTCATCTACCTCAATCACTCTAATCTTTCAAAATCATCAATTTCTTTCCTGCCTCAAGGCTTTTGTGCTTCCTATTCCATTACCTGAAATGCTTCCCCCATATTCCTAGGTTGGTTAACTCCTACTTATAATTCAGTTATCAGCTCAAATGACATGGAATAAATGTTAGCTTTTAAAGATTATTATCATCATCACTTAAAATTAATGTAAAATGCAACAGCATCATAAAAGAATTTTTTTGGTATTCTTTATGTTTAGCTTAGGAAGTACAATAGCGATCCAATAAATAATTTTCACTTGATCTAAAAATTAAAAAAAAAAAAAACAAAAAAAAACCCATCTACTGCAGAACTTACCTGTGTATCATAAAAGTAGCCAGCTGGAAAGAGAGGTCTAATTGAACGATCTGTCAAAAGAGAGGAAAAAAAAAAACAGAAACAACGACATTAAACAGCACAGAGAGTAGTTGCTTTACAGTTCAAAAGCTTTTCCCAATTAAACATCAGGCTGAAAAACTGATATTGCTAGTTGTTCAATATGTCAAAAAAAGAAAAGAATTCCCCTTGGACTGATTTACCGAGAGGGACATAGACAATTTTTTTTTTAAAAAGATTTATTTATGCATACAAGAATGGGGGTACAGGCCAGAGGTGGGAGTGTGGTGAGAGGATTCACCAGAGACAGAGTGGGGAACAGAACTGGCAGACTAACTGAAATACACTGCTGAGGGGAGCAGCGGGCCAGAGAGGAGAGATCTGCCGAGCCATGAGGGAATCTCCTTGGCTGGCCGGGAATCGAACCCGCGCTGCAGAGGCTGCGGACAGCTTCACAGCGCTGCACTCAACCTGCTGCGCCACCGGGGAGGCCCAACATAGACAAATGTTAATGTTTTAATTATTACACATCACGCCCTAACAAAAATTAGCAAGGTAGGAGCACACAAGTCTGAAATTGGGAGGCAACATTTCATTCTTTTCCCACAGGCTTTACTTACATAGATAAGCAGAGGAATTAGACTTAAGACTGAGAACAGACCAAAAGAAAACTTCTCCTGAGGATTCTGAACATGATGAATGCATAAAGTATACATAAACTACTAATTTCTGGGTAGAAGAGCTATAAACTATAAACAATCCTGTAATATATTAGGACATGAAAGATTTTAAATATAGATAGATCAATAGTTGATGAATATAATACTTTCAGGAATTACTATGCTGAACATGAAAATGAGAAATACTATGAACAGATTCAATAATGGGATCATGGGCCATGGAACTGCAATTTACTCATTTAGTCAACAAATTGAATTCTGATTATGTGCTGGTCAGTATAACAGGTATAGGGGATTCAGTAAACAAACAAAAAAGTTTTACACTCATGGAGCCCACATTCGAGTGAGGGGCTACAGAAAGTAACTACACTCAGGAGGCATAAATGCCACAAAGGAAATCTGAAGAAACTGTATAAGCCATATGGGAGAGAAAGATGCTAACACCAGCCTATCAGAGAGGGTTAACGCTTCTGGGTTAATCTTACCTATTACACGACTAGTAAGAATTTCTTTATCAGAAGAACCAATCTCTCTTCTAAGATAGTTTGTGGGAATTCTACCTGCTGCAGCGGCCTTCTGTCTATAGTCAACCTGAGGAAGCAGGGATAAAAATGAAATTTGTTAGAATTGTTTTTGTAGCAACTACTTCTCAAGAACTATTATATATACTCATTCTTGTGAGGTTGCTAACAACATATTCCAGACCAAGTAGAGAGCATTTTATTTATTTTCAGTGTTTTATATCTCTTGGAGAAAGAACTGGTAGATATGTTTCCACATATTTATTTTATTTTATTTATTTTTTAAAGATTTATTTTATTTATACAGGAACCGGGGTACAGGCCAGATGCGTGGGAGGGTGAGAGGATTCACCAGAGACAGAGCAGGGAACAGAACAGTCAGAAGGACCGAAATACACTGCTGAGGGGAGCCACGGGTGAGACAGAAGAAGTCTAATTGCCATGTGGGTTGCTCCGAGGCTGGCGGGGATCGAACCGGCACTGCAGAGGCTGCAGACAGCTTCACAGCGCAGCACTCAACCGCCTGCGCCACCAGGGAGGCCCCACATGTTGATTTTAAAAAGTCTCCTACTTAGCTGTCAGGTTACTACCAAGCCTTACTATTTTACATAATAGCTTATTCTAGTCAAGTCAAACATTGCTTTTTTTTGGGTATCAACACTGTTAGGGGTAATTGTATTTTCCTTTTCATAGGAGAAAGAAACTACAAAATCCTAGTGAACTCTTCACTAAACATATACCTGCAGATTTTCACTGAAGGAAAACTATGAAAGCAGTAAGTTATGATAATTTAACATTAAAGTAATCACATACAGTTGCTGTTTTTGTCAGCTTATACAACCAGATATCCTCAAGTATGCTAACTACTGCTAGAATTGGTTACAAAGAGATCAGTTTAAGATCTGCTGATGACTTAGTATCACACTACTAAAGAAAATTTTTGTTGTGCGAAGTTTACATTTACACCCACTAGACAGTGGACAAAAACATCACAAATTCTACATTTATGCTATGTTATAGTTGAGATAAGTCAGCAAATACTTACCACCAAAGGCATGAACTGAGAAGGTGAAGGTTTTGTTTTACTGACTGCTGTGACCATTACTGCAGTATCACCTGACTTAAACATAAACAACAAAGGTAAATTTCTTTAAAATCAGATATTAACATGTATGGAGTAACAGAAAAGACTCCTTATTGCAGTGAAATCCAAGAAAAGAGAACTGTTATTCCATGATACAATGACAATAATTATTCATAGCTGTCCAATCTTGGTTTCTTCTTCTTGATCCTTATCTGTGTAAGAATATTCATGGAGCTTTTAATTTTTATTTATTTTTAATTTTTATTGAAATATCATATTTTACATCCTTGCTAGTGTTTTCACAGTATAGGGTTTTTCCCCTCGTGTAATCACTATTGCACTCCCACCACAGAAACACCCATAGTCCTTCACCAGTCTGTGTCACTGAGCTTTTTAAAGGCAATAGAAATAAAATAAAATGTTCACTGATATAGTTTAATCACATCCAATTATATTTTCTATTTTTTTAATGAGGAAATTTAGGTAGTATATAAAGATAAATATCTGATTAAAGAAAATACTAAGACACTTTCTTTAGATAAGCATTATAGAATTTATTAACAGAATAAATCAGAACCCTCGTTTGGAAGAACTCTTAAACATCATTTAATATATCCAGTTCTTTGACTCCCCTGGTTGTCTGGAATGGTTCTGACAAGAATAATGGTCTGAATTAATTTCTAGCTCCACAATTCTAAGAAGTTACATATTTTATAAAGATACTTAATACCAGTCTCCATATTATGTTTAAGATGAAAAATTTAAAACCAGGATTTCTTTTTACCTGTACTACAGCAGAGCCATCTGCAAATCTGGCCAGTTTTCCAGAGGATAGTTCTAATTTTCTGTTTAAAAATAAAAAAATCAATATAAATGGACTTAGATCATCAGTACAATTGCCAGTTTAGTAAAAATAATCAGGGATTCTAATATAAGAGCAAAAGGTCAGTAAGCCCCCCAGATTTCCACCCAGCAAAAAAGAAAAAAAAAAAAGAAATTTACAGCCACTATCCAAAGTACAAAGAGAAATTAAGAGCACTTAAGGAAAAAGAGAAAGAAGGCACAGCATTAATACAAATGAGAGACAAAACTATTTTGGGGGTGCAGAATCTGTCTTCTTAAATGCTGTTTTTCACTGACAAGTTGCTTTGCTGACTAAAGTCACATTTTAACAAATAAGCTGAATTCTTTCTCCATTTAAAATCCTCTAAAGGGCCTCCTTGGTGGCGCAAGGGGTTGAGCACCGCACTATAAAGCAATCTGCAGCCTCTGCAGCATGAGTTTCCACAGCTTCTGCAGCACGAGTTTGGTCCCCGGCCAGCCAGGGAGTCACACACATGGCGAGGCAGACCTCTCCTGTCTCGCCTGCTGCTCCCCTCAGCAGTATTTTTCAGTCGGTCTGCCTGTTCTCTTCCCCACTCTTTCTCTGGTGAATCCTCTCACCCCCCACATCTCTGGCCTGTACCCCAGCTCTTGTATGCATAGATGAGTAAATCTTTAAAAAAATAAATAAGTAAAATACTCCAAAATTAGCCTGATGCTTTCAGGACAAAATATAAACAACTAAATATTATTGCCAAGTTCAATAATGGTGCTAAGACAAGTGAATGGGGGAAAGAAGAATCTTTTATTTATTTATTTTTTTTGGTGGGACCCTTGCCGGTGGCCGGGGAACGAACCGGCGCTGCAGAGGCTGCAGGCAGCCTCGCAGCCCAGCGCTCAACTGCTGCACCACCAGGGGAGGCCCAAGAAGAATCTTTTTAATAGTGCTTGGACAACAAGATATTGAAAAAAATTAATACATCTGAGCCACTTCCTCATATTAATGAAAATTAACTCAGTGGATTATTGACCTAACGGTAAGTTTAAAACAATAAAATTTTTGGGAAAAAACAGATGAGTAAATCTTCATAAACTTGAGTGAGATGAAGTCTTATTTATGACATCAAAAGCATAGGTGACAAAAATATAAATTGAACCATCAAATTAAAAACTTTCATACTTCATAGAAAGTAAAAGAAAACCTACAGGAGAAAATATTTACAAGATATATATCTAATAAAGGACTGATATCTAGATTATGTAAAGAATTCTTACAATTCAACAACAAAAGGACAACTAACCCAATAAAAAAATTTTTGCAAAGGACTTGAATAGATGTCTCTCCAAAGAAGAACTAAAAATGGCCAATAAATACATGGAAATAGGCTACCGGGAAAATGCAAATCAAAATAATAATGAAATATTAGTTCATAACTAAAAAGTGATAACAAAAAATACTGATAATAACAAGTACTGGGGCCTCCCTGGTGGCGCAGTGTTTGTGCGCAGCACTGTGAAGCTGTCTGCAGGCTCTGCAGCGAGGGTTCGATTTCCGGCTGGCCAGGGAGATTCCCACATGGCACAGCAGACCTCTCCTGTCTCGCCCGCTGCTCCCCTCAGCAGTGTCTTCAGTCCGTCTGCCTGTTCTGCTCCCCACTCTGGCTCTGGTGAATCCTCTCACCCTCCTGCACCTCTGACTGTACCCCAGTTCTTGTTTAAATAAATAAATCTTAAAAAAAAAAAAAAAAAAACAAGTATGGATGAAGGTGCAAAAAAATTGGAACCACATCACTATTGATGGCAATGTCAAAGGGGTAAATTTCTTTGGGAAATAATCTGATAATTCTTCCTTCAAAAGGATAAAGAAAGAAGTACCTTATTACCCAGCAATTCCACACTTGGTTGTATACCTAAGAAATGAAAAGTCCATGCAAAAATTTGTATATGAATATTCATAGTAGCACTATTCAAAACAACCCCCAAGTGAAAACAATCGAAAAGGTCTGTTGACTGATGAATGAATATACAGAATTTGGTGTAATCCATACAATGGAATATTACTCAGCCATCAGAGAGAGTGATGTACTGATATAAGTTACAACATAGTGAAGTCTTGGAAACATGGTGAGTGACAGAAGTCAATCACAAAAGGCCACATTTCTTATGCTCCATTTATAAGAAATGCACAGAATAGACAAACCCAAAGACAGAGAGTAGATTAGTAATTGCCTGGGCTATGGAAGATGAAGACATGGAAAGTAATTATTAATGGGTCCCAGGATTCCTTTTGGAGTGATAAAAATGTTCTAAAATTGATAGTGATAATACTTGCAAAACTCTGTGACTATATTAAAAAACATTGAATTGTACATTCTAAGTGTATGAATTATAATTTAATAATCATTAAATTATACATTCTAAGTAGCATATGAACTATAATCTAATAAGTTGATATATATTATTAAATACACATCACTGTCAGTCTTATTCCTAGTTTCTGTGAAAGTGAAAAAGAATTTATTGAGGGCATGAAACAGACCAGCAAAACTTTTTTTCTAAGAGCCCAAGATTCATGAAAGGGTATGAGGCTCATTTAGTGACTCTTGAAGATACTGAGATCTTATGTTCTATAAGTTCAGTCTCAAAAACACTCTATCAAAGTTTATTGCTGGAAAAATAGCAGCCAAACACATACACACACACACACACATCCCTGCCCTAAGTGATGACAGTTTGTCCTTCATATGTCAGCGGATGAAAAGATAATCTTTAATATTTCTACCCATTAAATACTTTCACCAGAGGCTTCTTTTTGTTAAATTTGAAAAGTTACAAAAAAGCAAGAATATCTGTACTATTAACTGTAACCTTAAAATATTATAAGGATTTCTTTTAACTATATGAAATATTGAGAAAATCTACTTGGGTTATTGCTTAATGTAGATGTTATGATGACAATGTTTAATAAAACAGGTTTCCCCTGACAGAAGAAATAATGAGGTACAGAGATGAGGCTGGAATTGGAATAGTAGGTGGAGAAAATATGATAGTCGAAATAGGTAGTACTCCACAGTATCAAGCAAACCCTCACCAACCCAAACCTGAAATCAGTATTAACATTTTATCTGGAAAAATGTAAATTTAGGACCTTTAAGCTTTGTTTAATCCTGAATAACACTATGCTACAAATACTTCTCAAGAAATATTGGCATTTCATCTACTAATGTGAATTCTGGTTATAGCAGTGTCCCCCATCCACTGTTTTGCTTTCTGCAGCTTCAGTTTTCTGTTTGAGTTAGAAAATATTAGCTCCCTGGTGGCGCAAGGGGTTAAGCACCACACTGTGAAGCTATCTGCAGCCTCTGCTGCATGAGTTCGATCCCCGGCCGAATACCCATACAGAGCTGCAGACCTCTGCTACCTCACCTGCTGCTCCCCTCAGCAGTGTATTTCAGTCAGTCTGCCTGTTCTGTTCCCTACTCTGTTTCTGGTGAATCCTCTCACCCCACACATCTCTGGCCTATATCCTAGTTCTTGTATGCATAAATAAATAAATTTTAAAAAAAGAATATTAGGTCCAGTAAGATACTTTGTCAGAGAAAAATCATCCTTGTAATTTTATTACAGCATAATAATTGTCTCATTTATTACTATTGCTAATCTCTTACTGTGCCTAATACAAAAGTTAAACTTTGTCATAAAACATAGTGTATATACAAGTTACGGTACTATCCATTTTCAGGCATCTACTGCAGGTCTTAGAAATCTTTCCCTGCAAATAAGGTGGGACCCGAGCAAACCCTGTAAAGGGATGGAAGTATTTTTAGACAGATCTAAGTGGGCCCAAGACACAGAGCTGTAAAAGTTTATAGTTCTATTTTGCTAATGGGGATATTGCCCCAGAATTTTGGAGACTGCCTTTGTTGAAATGTTCTGTAGAATATTTTAAGAGATGGCTAATCGTTATTCTTTAATGGTGGATTATATGATTTATAAAGGAGTCCAAGAGAAGGTACCAGAGTACAAAGGTTAAAAACATAGGTTTTCTCTGAGTAATAGTAGATTTCATTGGAAAGGGACCATTTTAGCACACAGATAACATGATTTCTCATTTATCTGGTGAAAACCAGTCCTATAGCTCCACCTGGATGTAGGTACCAGTAGTATGCTAAAGAAGAGAGCACATGCACCACAGACATGAGTCAAGGGGTGCTAAGAACCAGTTCCCCCAATTGTATCAATAGGCTGAGAAATGGAGCCAGGGAGGTTATAAGGCTTCCAAACATAGCTACAGTTGGGACTGATCGAATCAGTGAGAGGGGAACAAAACAACAGGTCTGCTGTACCCCAGATATTCTCAAATGTGCATGCTTGGATTTAGATATTTATTCAAACACCAAATGCTTCTGCTTTCTTCATGTCTGTTTAGTCTACCCTGTTTCTTCTGTAAAGGTCCTACACTGGCTATCCACCAGATAGTCCTATGGCCATGCCTTGGTGCTTGACCTAATTCAAACTACTTTTCTGCACGTGTGCGTAATTTATATTATGCAGTGAACCAGGGGGTTAATTTCCTATCTCATGATTTCAGCTGGTGTCAACATTGACCTATGTAATTTTTTCTTGTCCAGGTATTTTTAGTTCTGTTTTTGGCACAGACCTGTAATTATTCGTGTTATCAATAGTTGATTTTACCTCTTACCAATTTTTTCTACAATATTTTATACATAAAATAAATACAAGACTGACAACACATCAGTGGTCTCCAGCCTTTGGAACTGGGTGGCCATTGAACTTTGTAAAAATTTTTTTACTTTCAAAATGCATGTGAGTGATACTTACTCAAAAAATACCTTTGGACAAAAAGTAATAAAGTGGATACACAGACCCTATTAGTGCAGAGAAAAATGGGAAGAGATAACTGAGGAAGAAATCCTTTGTCACAGGGAGTAGAGATGCTTAAAGAACATCTTTAGAAACATTTGCAGAATGAAATAGAATATAACTATTTTCCTTCAACTTCCACCAAGAAATATTCAGTAACATAAAACTTAAAAAAAAAAAAAACAACCAGGGCCTCCCCGGTGGTGCAGCGGTTGAGCGCTGGGTTGCGAAGCTGCCCGCGGCCTCTGAGGCGACGGTTCGATCCCCGGCTGCTCCCCAACCACCGGAGGAGGGTCCCACATGGCCCGCAGACCTCTCCTGCCGCCCGCTGCTCCCCTCAGCAGCTGCTCCCCTCAGCAGTGTACTTCGGTCCTTCTGCCTGCTCTGCTCCCCGCTCTGGCTCTGGTGAATTCTCTCACCCTCCCGCGCTTCTGACTGTACCCAGTGCTTGTATAAACAAACAAAACAAAACAAACAAATAAATAAATAATACATGCCTCTTAAAAAAAAAAAAACAACCAATTAAGTAAAAACAACCTTTATAATATGGCCTCTGCTCATGTCATTTGACCTTGTCTTTGTTGCTAAATTCACATGCCATCTTTTGCTCCCTACACAGTAAGCTATTTGTAGCTACCCAAAAGGACTCTCACCTCTCTGTAATTGCACTTGCAACTTTCTCAGTGACTTTCTTCTTGACTTTCAAGATTCACCTTCAATGGCAAGCTGTAGGGTAGGATAAATAAGCCTCTGTACTCCCTTGGTACCCTATCCAATCTCTTCCACAGTGACTTTTACTGGTGGAGAACCACCAGTAAACATGTGTTGTTCTTACCCTCTTAACAGATTCTGTATCTCCAGTGCCCCGTACGTAGTAGATGTTCCATAAAAATCTTTTTTTTTTAAAAAAGATTTATTTATTTATACAAGAACTGGGATACAGGCCAGAGGCCAGGGAGGGTGAGAGAATTCACCAGAGATAGAGCGGGGAGCAGAACAGGCAGAGGGACAGAAGACACTGCTGAGGGGGGCGGCGGTGAGGCAGGAGAGGTCTGCCACGCAATGTAGGTTTCTCCCTGGCTGGCTGATTGAACCCATGTTGCAGAGGCTGTGGACAGCTTCAACAGCACCGCACTCAACCACAGGGGAGGCCCCATAAAATTTCTTTAAATGAAAATTAAATATTGTCTCAAGAGTTACTGTATTAAAAACACAATTTGAAAAACACCTGCCACATAAGGATACAATGTTCTAGAGCAGTTGTAAAGAATATAACAAATTAAATGGAATGCTACATAGTAATCAGTTAATAAATGATACAAACAACAAACTTAAGACAAATACTGAAGAACTTATTTGCCCAGCAGGTGTGTTATTTATGAATCTAGTTCTTACAACATAAGACACAGGTCTAAAAAAATAACTATTTTCCAAAAGTGGTCCAGGTTAACAAATGAAAGATTCAGAGTACATTATTTATGGAAAGTCTGGAGGGCAGGGGCTGATGTTATTGCTTTGAGTCCCGAGTGCCTAGCACATGGTAGGTTGTAAAATGAATGAAATGTTCTGGGACATTTCCTCAGGTCAATCCTTGAAAAAGCAACATCCTCTTGGAAAAACGAAAATCATGGAATGTTAGAGGTAGCAAAGTTCCTTAGAGATCATTTAGTCGGGGTCAACAAACCATAGGTTGTTTCTGTACAGCCTTTCAGCTAAGAATGCTTTTCACATTTTAGAAGGGTTTGTAAACACACAAATATGTGACACACAATGTGTAGCCCTTTGCAAAACGCTTGTTCTAGTTCCGTCTTCTCACTTAGCAACAAAAGTAACTTGTTCAATATCAATCATTCACTAAATTAAGGAAGAAGGCATGGATTCAAAGCCAGATTTTTCAATTTTATATGAACCAGGATCAATTCTTTTAAAGTACACGTATTAAGTGTATGTGTGTATAAAATAAGCATTAGCAGTTTTATTTATTCTAAAAAATTCAAGTAGAAATTTTTAAAAAGTGATTTTAGACATGAATTCTGGCAAACAGACTTCTGGGAAAAGTACAGGCTTTGATAACAGAAAAATAAACTCAAAATCCACTTAGTTTTATATACTACTACGAGCTCTGTTGTCTCGGAAAAAGTTACTTAACCTTTTCTGAGCCTTTATTATCTTAACTATGAAATGGGGGTAGTAATGCTTTTACTGCTCTTATTAACAGTGTATTACATAGCCGGAGTTCAAGAAGCCGACTTTTAACCTTCCCTTCCCATCCAGCGTCATACTGGTCAATCAACTGGATCGGATCCAGAGTCAATTCATTATCCGGGTAGAATGCTTCCTATTTTAGAACCCAAAAGAGCAAAGTAGAGAGATCTGAAGTAGAGAGAAATAAAAGTCAGGTGGCCAGGGTCAGTTGGAAGAACGAAGCCCCGAACAGGGCAAGAGTGACGACCAAGAAACAAAGGGCAGGAGGCCGACACGGCGCGCGAAGGGGAAGGGGGCGCCAGAAGACGACCTCCAAACCGCGAATGGGAATTATGGGACAGCTGGGAAGGGCGGGGAGAAGGGGAGAGACCAATTTTGCCGAATTCCTACCCCAGGAGATGAATGTATTCATTCGGGCTGGCCGGACCAGACGCCTTCTGAAATACAGAGAACGCCGTTCCTTACCTGCTACCTAATTCCACCGCCACCGCGCGCGAGCCGCCGCTACCCCACAGTGCTCGCACCTGCAGGGGAGTGAGCACCCGCGCCCTCCCGGGCAGGCGGCCTGGACGATCGCCCGGCGGCCGGAGCCGGAGGCACGAGCAACAATGCCTGCAAGCCGCCATGACACGGAGCACGCGACCAGCCCGGGCTGTTTCCTGATTGGCTCTCTGTAGAGAATGGGCGGAGTCTGCGGCAGTTTCGTTTCCGCGGTGCCGTGGAGAACGCCGGGGCAGAGGACGCCAGGGACGCTTTCTACGAAGTGCAGAGAGGGCCAAACCTATGTGAACGCGGTAGCGACTTTTTATTCTGAGTGTGTCAATGAAAGACAATTCGAAAATAATGCTTTTTAAAAATTGCTGTCGTAATTAAACGAAAGTCCTAAAGTAACGTGTTTAATAAGTCGTGTAGTAAAGGTACTTATGTAACTGAGAATTGGGAGAATTTGTGTGGTGGGTAATGGACTGAGCTCGCTCTCCCTGGTTTTTATTTCATAAACTTCATAACAAAAATATGATACTCTAAAGATTTGTGTTAATTTATTTCTGTTGATTTCATTTCTCATTCAACAATATCATAATTTTAGATATCTTTATCGTCATACCTAATTCATGTTCATTTCCATTGTTAATATTTAGCAATTCATTTCTCTACATTTTTGGTCAAATGTTAATATTTTCTAAACCAACCCTATAAGGCAAAATGCCGGTAGTATTAGAAAAATGCTTTGGAAAAGGAAAAAAAGTTCCTGAAATTGGAATTTGATAAATTTTTAGTGATTAGGCAAATTTCTCCCACCTCTTAATCCAGTCTGTCTAGAATCTTTGTACTGGGTAGTTCAATCGTGGTTCTATTATTTACTAGTTATGTGACCCTATTTTTCTGAATCTGTTTCCTCAATTGTAGAATTGAGGAATGCTATAATTTAGAATCTGATGGAGCTTTTGTCAAGATAAAATGTGATAGAGAACAAAAAATATTTATCACAGTGTAAAGCACTAAATAAAAGGTAGGTTCAGGAGCTGTTGGGGGCCCTTAGATCTTGTTATGAGTTAGACATGCAAATGATGCAGAATACATTTATATTAAACATTTTAATTATAGAAACAAAAATAGAATCTATTGATAAATTCTTGTGGTTTTGACTACCAAAGCTATGATCCATGCAGTTCTATCTAGAAGTTACAACCTAGACTACACAGTCAAAATATAATTTAAAGGAAATTTCTTTTCCTATGACTTTTGAAGGACGTTAAAGGTGATCCAGTTTAAATCTCCAGCAAAGTGTCTCAGATCTCCTTTCCTCTTTTCTTAAATTCCAGTGAACTGTATCAGGAGTTAATACCACTGCACACTTTGAATAGCAATTTCATTTAAGTAAAACATAATCACATTAACTTAGTCTTATTTAAAAATTAACTTGGTTTGCAGTTTTATATAGACAGTGTGCACATCTGTTTTAGTTTCATTACTAAGAGCTACAATAATAAGTTTATATCTTGTTATATATTTGTATAAATTTAAGTAACATTATAATGCAAAATATGAGCAGACACACGGGGTCTGTGAGAATTTCTTCTCTTGGAAGAATGTAGCCTACTCAAGAGAGATTTCTCTCTACCAGATCTAATTGTGTCTATCCTAATTAAGTATCTTCAATGGATTCCTAAGTCTTTAATTTATAGGTTAAATCTAAACTATAAACATTTCCTTTTCTATTTAGCTTCAGCAATTTCTTTTTATTGTTCTGGTTTCTTTCCTCTTTCTCATTTGATATCCAAGTGAACTGAACCACTTGCGCCCTGTAACATGCCACCCCTTCTAAATAACTTACTTTTCCTGTCCCACAATTTATTGCCCATTGAAACCCAAGCCCCTTTTCTTTTCTTTTTTAAATTTTATTTAATTTTATAAATTTTTACGTCATTTTTTTATTTTTTGCACAGTGTATGCATTTTCATCTTGGTTATATTCTCCATACAATTCCCACCCCCCTTATTTTGACCCTACTCCCTCCTCCCCTCTCTCCCTCCCATAGTGTGTCTCTGGTTTATAGTTGCTTGTCGATTTTGATTTTTACTTTATTATAATTAGTCTTTTTCCTAGTCTCTTATTTAGGTTTTCTAAATCCCTGATATGAGTGAGACCATCCAGTATTTTTCTTTTTCTTTCTGGCTTATATCACTGAGCATGATCCCTTCCACCTCCATCCATGTTGCTGCAAATTGCATGTGTTTATCTTTTTTGAATGCTGAGTAATATTCCACAGTGTATATGTACCACATCTTCTTGATCCAGTCATCTATTTTCGGGCATTTGGGCTGTTTCCAAAGCTTAGTTACTGTAAATAGTGCTGCTATAAATATAGGGGTGCAGGTGCTCTTTGGAATTGATGTTTCTGTGTCCTTTGGGTAAATACCTAGGAGTGGAATTGCTGGATCATACGAAAGCTCTATGTTTAGTTGGTCAAGAAATCTCCACACAGCTCTCCATAGTGGTTGGGCCAGTTTGCACTCCCACCAACAGTGCAGGAGAGTTCCTTTTTCTCCACATCCTCACCAACATTTTTGTTGCTAGTTTTTTTAATATGTGCCATTCTCACTGGTGTAAGATGGTATCTCATTGTATTTTTGATTTGCATTTCCCTAATTATAAGTGATGTTGAACATTTTTTCATATGCCTGTTGGCCATTTGCATTTCCTCTTCAGAGAAGTTTCTTTTTAGCTCTTCTGCCCATTTTTTGACTGGATTATTTTCTTTGTTTTTGTTGAGTCTCATCAGCTCTTTGTAGATTTTTATGATCAGTCCTTTATCATTAGTGTTGTGTGCAAAAACGTTCTCCCAGTCGGTGGGGTTTCTCTTTGTTTTTGTTATTGTCTCTTTTGCTGTGCAGAAGCTCTTTAATTTGATGTAGTCCCAGCTGTTTATCTTTGCCTTCACTATCACTGCTTTGGGTGATGTGTCTGTAAAGATGTCTTTCGGGTGCATGTCATGTAGTGTTTCGCCTATATTTCCTTCTATGTATTTTATGTTTTCAGGTCTTATGTCAAGTTCTTTAATCCATTTTGAGTTGTTTTTTGTGCATGGTGTTAGGTAGTAGTCAAGCTTCATTCTTTTGCATGTAGCGACCCAGTTTTCCCAGCATCATTTATTGAACAAACTTTCTTTGCTCCAATGCATATTCTTTGCTCCTTTGTCAAAGATTAGTTGACCATAAATCTGTGGGTTTATTTCTGGATTTTCTATTTGATTCCATTGGTCTGTATGTCTGTTCTTGTTCCAATACCATGCAGTTTTGATGATTATGGCTTTGTAGTAAAGTTTGAAGTCTGGGAGTGTGATGCCTCCGTTCCCTTATTTTTTTTTTCCGGAGAGCTTTGGCTATTCAGGGTTTTTTGTGGTTCCATATGAATTTCATCAATAATTGTTTTATTTCTTTGAAGAATGACATTGAAATTTTTGTACAGAAGCTCTTTAATTTGATATAGTCCCAGCTGTTTATCTTTGCCTTCGCTATCACTGCTTTGGTCAAACCCCCTTTTCTTTGTCTAGTTGCTTCACTACAATTTATTAGCCTTTGTTAAAATGATACAACCCCTGAGCCTAGCCACTTTTTTTTTTTTCAGTTTTCATTTCTTTTCTTTGAAACCCCTATGCACATATAAATATGAACATCAATAAAATTAAAAAAATATATATATACAGGACCTCCCCAGTGGCGCAGCAGTTGAGCGCTGGGTTGTGAAGCTGCCCGCAGCCTCTGCAGGACTGGTTTGATCCCTGGCTGCCAGGCGAGGGTCCCACATGGCACGCAGACCTCTTCTGCCACCCGCTGCTCCCCTCAGCAGTGTATTTTATACGGGCACAGACCTGAACATCTGGGTTCTTGCCTGAAGCAGATACTGAATGCTAGCGGGAGTAAAGTTTCAAGTTTCCTATTGTGATGATTAAACCCTGCCCCCTGCTTGCTCGTTGTGGCTCTTTTGTATTGGTGGTCTCTCCTTGTTCGAGATAACGGAGATAACGAGAGAGACCTCCTCTTCTGAACCTATATAACACTGTACACATTCCTGAATAAATCAGACTAGCAATGACCCTGGCTTTGTCTCCACTCCTTGTGTACCCCTGTCCTACCTAGGCCCTGCTTCCTCCCCCGGGTACCACGTTGATTTGCAGGGCTGGTCCGGACATTATTTCATCAGTCTGCCTGTTCTGTTCTCTGCTCTGGCTCTGGTGAATTCTCTCACCCTCCTGTGCTTCTGACTGTACCCAGTGCTTGCATAAATAAATAAATAAATAAATCTTTAAAAAAAAAATATATATATACATACATATATGTATATATATAATTGTTCATTTTTGTACATTTGATTTCTCCTCTCAGATGTAGTCCCCATAAAATTGCCATTACCAATTCACCCATGAACCATCACCATAGTCCTTTATGTTCTTTCTGCCCTCTGTTTTGATTGTCTCCCTCCCCCTCCCCCGCAGAATGTCTCTGATTTATAATTGCCTGCTAGTTTTATATTTATTTTTTTTTCCTGACCCCTTATTTGGTTCCCCTATGTTCCTTCTATAAGTGAAACCATCTGATATTTTTCTTTTTCCTCTTGACTTATTTCACTGAGCATAATCCCTTCCATCCATGTTGCTGGGGATGGCATGAATTTATCTTTTTTGAATGGTGAATAGTATTCCATTATGTATATATACACATCTTCTTGATCCTGCCATCTATTTTTGAGCATTTAGGTGGTTTCTGTACTTACCTATTGTAAATAGTGCTGCAATAAACATAGGGGTGTAGATGTCCTTTCGAATTAATGTTTTTGTGTTCTTAGGGTAGATTCCCAGGAGTGGAATTGTTCCATTTTCAGTAGTTTGAGGAAGCTCCACACAGCTTTCCATTGTGAATGGACCAGTTTGCATTTCCACAAGCAGTGTAGAAGAGTTCCTTTTTCTCCACATCCTAGCCAACATTTGTTGTTGCCAGTATTTTTTTTTTAATAGAACATCCATAAAATTTGTATGCTTTTACCCCCTGCAATCTGTCCATTGTCATTTTAACTCACAGTCTTCAGGTACTGAACATAAGAAGGTAGAGAAAAAGTTTAAGAAGATACCTGTTCTCTTTGTCATGGATTCTTTAAACAGCTATGGCCAGACCCCACCATTGGCCTCATTTCCTACTGTGAGGAAAGAAATAACAGGGTTAGAAAATTTCTTTCCATTGGATTAGTCACCTAGCCTTGCTGTAAAGGTACAGACATCCCTTCTGTATCTTTCCCAGGAACCAAATAAACTCAGCAGTTTTGGGTTTCTGGAACATTTGAATAACTGAAAGCTCGCACCTTAAGGTCAGGGGGTATAATCAGGTTAGCTAATGTGTGAATAATAGTCGCTGCTATATTTTTGGAGAAGGATAAGGGATAGTAAAAATTCTTTCAGGCTCTCTTTGTCCTTTGGTGTACTGAAATTTCCCTCTTTTTCAATAAAAGATGGGGCAATTCATTGCATTTGACAGTGGGACTCAGGTCAAGGTTATAGACGGTTGGATTATAAAGGATTGAGAAGATGTTGCTTCTTCTATAGACATAAAGGAGTCTACTAGAGACACAGGTTTGTTAATATAATTGTGGTAAATGTGCCAGGGGTATCTTCAAATAAGACTACCCAGGTCTCTTTTTTCTTATTCTTTGTTATAGAGTTAAAAAAGAAAAAGGAATGAGAGGTAAAATGTACCATATTGGTGAATAGTTTAGTTAAGAATTCTTGGGCTTAAATCTCTGCTCTGCTCTTCACCAGCTGTAGGACCTGGGAGGTGTGTTCTAACAACATAAACCTAGTTGCATGATCTGTAACACAGAAACAGCAAGAGTGCTTGCCATATAAAGTTATCAGTAGAACAAAGTTAGTATTCAATAAATACTAGCTGCTACTATTAGAATTCCAAAAGGAAGTCATGCAAAATATTTAGCTATGATATTAAAAACTTAGCTAGGATTATAAAAAAATATAATTCATTCAAAGCTTTCATGATGAATTTAGGGTTGGTAAGAAAATATCAATATCATGTTATAATAATCCATCAATGATGCAAACAATAATCTAGCAATCATGCAGTGCTACAGAGTCCCTCTTGGACTTAATATTTTAACGATGTCCTGAACAGAATTGCTTAGGTCTGACTCTGAACCGGTAGCTATGTGCTGTGATCTAAAGAGGTCCATGCAGCAGGTCAGGACACCTTACAAAATATAAAAGATAACTGTGTAAATTATTAAGTAAATGAGATCAAAATGCGCATAACTTGGAATAATCTCAATGATGACTAGTTTTGTATACCAACATACTGTTGAAGTGCTTTGGGATGTACAAAGTAAATAAAAAATATTTTCTATGATCACAGTAAATTCAGGCAAGAATTATTAATGGAGCTAAAAACTAGTGGGTAGGAATTTGAGGAGTAACAACTTTGATTTAGATCAGTATTTGATTTAAAATTTATCTTCCTTCTATTTTCATAATAGCACTCTCCGAAATCACTTTCCATCAGTCTTTTCCTTTATATTGTCTGTGATAAACAAAACATTCACCAACATCAAAGGTTTTGAAAAATGGAAATCTCAGCTATAGTTGAGAAACACTCGTGGGAAACACTCCTGCAGCCCTGGAAAAAAATGGAGAACGCAGTTCCCACCAGAGGGCGATCTAGTGTTACTTAAGTTTAGCTCTAGATTTTGGAACCTCCTTTATAACTCAAACAGTAAAATGGAATTTTTGTTTATATTTGTAAGTAAACTAAATTAGAGATTTGAGAATTAATATTACTCTAACATTTTAGAGCTTGGTGGATCCTTTTTTCCCCTTTCAGATTAAAAATAATTACCCAAATGACATAGCAATCAAAACCCCTTCCAAACATACAACCCCTGTAAAAAACAAAAAAGAAAGAAAACATTAAAACTTTCACCTACCCACAAAACAATTATTTTCATTTATCAACAAATACTTCCAGTCCTGGTTTAATGCAGATTTGAGAGTCACAGTTACTTCATCTCATTCACTTACCCTGGAACCAGGTTATTGGGGTGCATACACGAAGAGAGGCTCTCACAGTTTCAAGGCTGTGGTGCCTTTGACACTCTTGGAATCTGGTTTCCCAAGATGATTTTCCGTTAGTCTGTGTGAATGGTTCTCAGAGTCCTCCTACAACTTTAGCATCACCTGGAAAGTTATTAAAATGCTGATTCCTGGACCCCAACCGTCTTAGTGAATCAGAACTTCTGGTGTGGGGATCAGAAATGTGTGTTTTTAACAAGTTCTATGAGTAATTCTTTTTTTTTAATTTATTTTTTATTTTTTCCAACTTTTTTTAAAGATTTATTTATTTATTTATACAAGAACTGGGGTACAGGCCAGATGCGCGGGAGGGTGAGAAGATTCACCAGAGACAGAGCAAGGAACAGAACAGGCAGGCTGACGAATACACTGCTAAGGGGAGCAGCGGGGGAGACAGGAGAGGTCTGCTTCGCCATGTGGGATTCTCGCCCGCTGGCCGGGATCGATCCTGCGCAGCAGAAGCTGCAGAAAGCTTCCCAGTGCGGCGCTCAACCACCTGCGCCACCAGGGAAGCCCTCTATGAGTAATTCTGATGTTCTACAAACTATAGTTTGATAACCTGGATTCTTTCTTTCCACAAGGTAAGCTGCTTTGGGGCAGGACCTCAGAATTATTGTTTAGTCTCCTTCCTGAGAATCAGATGCGGACTTCTCTTTAGTTAGATCTCAGACCATTAAGCAAATGGTGTTCAGTGTCAAAGTGTTTTCTACCTTCTTCAAACTTCTAAAAGACCTTGTCTTTTACTGGTTTAAGGAAGGGCATGAGGTTATGGAAGGAAGTTTTTAAAATAGACCACTCACATGTCACAGGAACCAAGACATTCAGTTAAGAATTTAGGACTTGGGCCTAAATTTAGGACTTGGGTGGCGCAGCGGTTGAGCGCTGGGTTGCGAAGCTGCCCGCAGCCTCTGCAGCGCCGGTTCGATCCCCGGCTGCTCCCCGGCCATGGAGGAGGGTCCCACATGGCGCGCAGACCCTTCCTGCCGCCCACTGCTCCCTTCAGCAGTGTGCTTCGGTCCCTCTGCCTGCTCTGCTCTCCGCTCTGGCTCTGGTGAATTCTCTCACCCTCCCGCGCTTCTGACTTTACCCAGTGCTTGTATAAATAATAAGTAAATAAATAATTTATTAAAAAAAGATTTAAAAAAAGAATTTAGGACTTGAAGTATATAACTGGGTGGTTAGGTCTACGGATTCTAGTCTAGCTTGTGGGATATTTGGCAAGTGATAGTACTTTTCTGTAAGTCAGTTTCCTTTTCTGCAAACTGGGCGTAACAACAGTACCTTTCTCAAAGGGTTTTCATGAGCATTAAATTAGATTTTTCTAACGCACCTAGAATGGTCCTTTGTACTAAGTAAGTGTTTAAAAATGCAGGCAACGGTCTGTGTGTAGTTGGCACTTCTCCCATGTCTGTGTGGGCTTTCTCTGGGCGCTCTGGTGTAGCACAACCAGCCCATACCAGGAGGTTCATTACCGGTTCTAGCAGCTGTGTTGGTATCTTCATGCTCTCCGTTGTTCATCTCGGCACCCCGTTGCTCTCTGTCATGCTCTGCCGCCCTCCTCCACAGTCTCCTGCACACCTCCGCCCACTTCACTGCACTCCTCCGTCCTCCGCACCGCACCGCACCGCACTGCACTGTGCCGCGCCATGCCACTTCACGCCACACATGCCACACATGCCACACATGCCACACCATAAATGCCTGAGCTAGCTGCAAGAGAGGGGAGCTGAAAATGAAGTTTTAAATTGGATTGGACTTTTTAGTGACATAGTTAATTCAAAGTTGTGGGAGCTGCCGAGAATATTGTTAAGAGAGGGGAAAGGGATATTCACCAGAACAGAATTAAAGTAGTAACTGGAAAAAAAGGTATTTCTTTCTTTATACTCTACTGAGTTCAGGCTACTTAAAATGACTATTACACATACTTCAAAAATATATATAATAACTACAACTTACCTGGACAACTGTGCACCCTTTTCAAACATGCAGAAAGTTTAATGGAATGCTGTTGTCTGCAACCAAGTATTATCTTTAAAGTCCTCCCTTATTGCATGTTCAAGTGATGGAATTGAGAAAATATGGGCCAGAAGGAAGGCAACCCTCTCATTTCTTTTCATTTTTCCTTTTGCCACAGCAGGTATCTTGGCATTTGACCTACCAGAATGAAGATTAGTATTTCCAAGCCAGATAATTCACTTATGCATAAGAAATCCTGAGAGACTGATGAACTGAATCAAGCAGTTAATTGAAGATTGCCTTCTACAAAATACCTTAGCTATTTAAAAGTATATAAAACTAACCCCAATTTTCAAGGAGATTCTGATCTATATAAACGTATTCTCATCAAAGAGAGTGCAGTGTGTAAGTGCCAAATAAATAGAAGTGACAGCAAAAGTACTGTATGAATTTAGTATGAAAAAGTATGAATTTAGATTCCCTAGAGACTATCTTACAGGGGTCATCAGGTCAGATAAAAACGGTGCCATGAAGACTGGACAGAGGCAAAGGGCTGCTACATGATCAAAGTGGGCAGCAATGGGCTAGTTGGCAAGTCACACTTGAGGGCATTGAAAGCTCTCAAATGAATTCTTAGCCGCCTAATTTTTATTTATTTATTTTTTTGCAAATGCTAGAAAAGCTAACTCAAATTTTTGAATTGGCTCATGTAACTGAAGAGAGCTAGAGGTAAAGTGGGCTTCAAGGGTGGGTGAATTAAGGCTGTTGCTCTTTGTCTTTGGACCTTCAGCCTTATGTTCTTTTCAATTGTCAGATGTTTCCTTAAGTATATGAGTTTTCTATTGCTGCATAAAAAATTGCCAGATAAAATTTAGCAGATTAAATACAAACATTTATTTTCTGACAGTTTATGTCACAGAAACCTAGTCATGGTTTAGCCGAAGGGCTCTGAGTCGCTCACAGGGCTGCATTCAATGTATCAGCCAGGCCATGGTCATCTGAGGCTTCATTGGGCTAAAGAATCTGCTTCCAAGTTCACTTATGTAGCCTTTGGCTGGAGGATTCAGTTCCTTGTTTGACAGGCCACTCTGTGGGTTCCTCATGACATAGAAGCTGACTGCCCACAAAGAGAATGATGAGAGAAGGAGAGGGAGGGGGAAAGAGAGGACCAAGGATTTTTAATGTAACCCTAAAAGTGATGTACCATCATTTCTGCCATATTGTCTCACTCATCCAGACCAACTCTGCCATCTAGTGAGAAGTTTGGCTATTAGGAGGCCGAATCACTGGAAGTCAGTTTGGATGTCCAGCTACTCTATCTGACCTACATGGTTCTCTGTTCACATCTGGGAGAAGATAGCTGCTGCTTTTAGCCATTGAATAAAAGTTTTCAGATTTGCTCTGCTAATACCATCCTCAAACCAATTACAGTAACTGAAAGAATAATAGCAACTAAACAGCATAGGTCTGTCTGGGTTACCCAGCCAAAATTTGTTTCAAGGATGGGATTTCAATGATTGCCTTAGACAAAAAGTCTAAAAATATGGTTTGCCGCCACTCAAGTAGCATAGTTTCTCCTCAGAAAGGAGTCTCTGAACCAGAGATTCAGTCTACCTCTGGTTACTCAGCATTCATACATATACTATTTCCTACCCATACACTGTTCATGAATTTACAATCTCTCTTCAAAGGGAAACAACCTAGAATCTAATTAAAGTTCCAAGTCCAGGATCTCTGGGTGTTGTTCCTTTCTCTCTGTCAGTATGGTTATAAGTCTTTACGATTTAATGATCTAACGATCCACTTCCAACACTACCAACATGGAATTATGGAGAAAGAACAGGTTAATGCCAAGAAAACTCCCATTAGGGAAAGAGGAGCTAGAATAAAATTCACATCTTTCCTTGTCCACAGTACACATCAAAGCCTATTGGAAGGGATTTTAAATTCTCCCTGCCCTGTTTAGAAGAGAGAGTCTGGGTGAGAGAGTAGGAAGTGAGGTCCCAGCCATTAATTGTTACCAGATTATTAATTTCAGCTTGTAGGCAATGAAGAAATAAAGATGATCAGTGAAGTTTTTTTTTTTAATAGATCTGACATGATCAAAATTACTTTGGAGACACTATAGCTTGTAACTTCACAAATCTCCTTAAAATAATGCCCTGGGGACAATTTACTTCACATCAACTGCAAGTGATGTTTGAAAAAGAATTCACCCCCTCCTTTACTCCTCTACCCTTTCCTCTTAAGTGGTAGGTTTTGGGGTGGTGACTTGTGGTGGAGGCAGAGCAATGAGATTCTGCAGTCAAATTCCACATATAACCAAGGTTTGTCTCTTTCCAAACAGAAATTATAAGTTGTTTCTAGGCACCTGCATGAAGCAAACAGGGTGACTCATGTTGTATCCTTTCCCTGGCATTAATTTTGAAATATTATAATATAAATTAGACTTAGTAGGTAGTGACTGGGACTAAGATTAAATTGAAAAAATTAGCAGGAAAAACATTTTTAGATAAAAGACTTTTTACTCACCTGTGCATGTGCATGGTAAAGGAAATAATACAAATTATTGTTCAAAGTATTTTACTACTGTAGTCTATACAAATTAGCTTGTTAAAAGTTTTGTAGGTTGGGGAGCATTTCAATTTTAAAAGGTATAAAATTGGGATGTAAGTGAAGCTGTGAGCCTTCGGTACCTGCTATCATGTGGGGTCTTTACTAGATCAGGATATGAAGAAATACCCGCTTTGTGGTGGCATATCCTATGAGATTTCTCCTCAGATGTCCTGGAAAGAATCCAAATTAGAAAGTAGTGGAAAAATAGATTGTTCCTATTTGAAATTTTAAATTTTAGCATTAAAAGTTTTTTGTTTTTGAACATTTATTTTTATTTATTTATGCATACAAGAACTGGGGTACAGGCCAGAGGTTTGGGGGGGTGAGAGGATTCTCCAGAGACAGAGTGGGGAGCAGACCAGGCAGATCTACTGAGATATATTGCTGAGGGGAGCAGCAGGCAAGACAGGAGCGTTCTACTGTGACATGTGGGTCAACTCTGTGGCCTGGGATCGAACTCAGGCCTCCACAGCGGTAATAGCCTGAGACTTAACCCCATGCCACCAGGGAGGCCCCATTTTAGGATTAAATTTGTATATGATTTATTCCTGTAAAGTAATATGATTGAAATAGCTCCCCAAATAAAGTTGTGTTATTTCTCTCATTTAAAGGCTTGAGTGAGTATGGGTGAGTGAAATGTATAAAAGAAAACATTTTTTTTTTGAGGCAGGAATAGATTCATCATTGAGCTTCCTTGCCAAATTCAGAATTAGATAGTGGAAAAATTTTATTTATTTGAGTTTGTGAATCTGCCAGCAAACTGTTGGGAAAAATACAGACAAGCCAGATGAGGACTCGGGTTATGGAATGAACCATAGATGACATATGACTGAACTTATATAAAAAAGTATTTTTTCCTACTATACTTCCTAGTTTTAATGATTTTTTAATAACTTTGATTTGCAGCACGATTTTTTTTTTATCGTACTAAACTACAGCAGCATAATGGAAGACATGGCATATTGCATTGTTGAAATCAGCCTTAAGGGTCAGGAAATTGAAAATATCAAGTTTCTATAGTAACATTAATTTGGTCAGATCACACATGTTGTTTCTGAGCTATTAGTTTACTCTTAGGCTGTTAAAAGAACATAATATTTACTCTTAATATAGTTAAATTAATGTTACAATGCAAAGCAATTTCATATTTTCTGCATGCAATTTTGAATACTTTCATTATGGAAGGTTTGACATTTGAATATTTGTACTATTCTGGAAAATGTGAAAATGTAAGTTTTTAAAAAGTTTCTGAAGATAAATGGAGAAGAAATTATGCATATCACAACTTAGAAAATGATGACAAAGATGTACTGGGTTTTGAAAGTTTGCACCAGAATTTTTTGCTGATATTTTGAGAATTTATTTGTTTTTCCAATTTGGCAGTTTTGACATGAGCTGATTTAATTTTCATAATTAATCACATAGTATGTGGCATATCTTTAATCTCTACTAGGGATCTGTGCCAAATTCTTTTTGAATTCCTAAATTCATGAATACTCCTGTACCTCTGTTGGTTGACTTTTCAGTTCTACTTTTCCACAAAGAAACCACTTCATTCACAACCATATAGGCGTTAACTACAATGATCTAGAAAAGGGCAAATTTGCCTCCTCAGTGGACTCTCTTCTGGTGCACACATCAGGAACATCTTCATGACTGGTACTTACATACGAGTCTTGCATTATATGTTGTTCAAATTTGCTTCTTAGTAAAATGATATTATACCCTCATGACTATCACATTGAATTTTGGTTGTAAAATAACCTTGTTTTCCTGGGATAAATTCTGCTGGACTACCAGGTATAATTCTTTTTGTATGTTGCTGGATTTGGTTTGCTAGTATTTTGCTCAGGATACTAATATTTATATTCATAAACCCTATTGCTCTGTATTTTTCTGGTGATTTTATGAAGAGTAGAGGGTACTCTATATACTCAAGCTCCCATTTAATTTACTCAAATTAATAAAACCAAGCTAATTTTCAAAAATGACAATTTTTTGATATTGTGAGTATAAATGTAAGTAGTTTTTTAATATTGTGAGTATAAATGTAAGTAATTTGGTTAACTGAATTGTTTAATTTTTCTTTAAGTAATGCTGAGAGATAAAATTCAGTTCAAGGTATTTATTGAGTGCCTGTACTGGGGACATATGATGACTATTGAATGGTAGTAGCAGGTTGATTACTTGGTAAAAGTGTTAGGGGGAAAGGATGTCCTGAGCAAATTTCAAACAGGCTTTGTGAACTCCATTCCTGCTCCATCAAGACACTGGGAACTGCAAATCCCATGATCACCAAAGGGAAGTTGTGAGGACCTGAGGGCAGAGTTAAGCAACTGTGTTCTCTGTTTAAGTATTTAACCTGCCATTTGGCCAGGGGGTCGCTCTCTTGGCCATGCAATGTGCTCGGTTTTTTGCCAGCTGGGCGGGTCATTGGGATTCCAGGTCAGTGGAACGTGTAGGAAGCATTTACGAACTTATCTCCCTCTTTTTCTCCCTGAGTTATTAATTTCCCCATTTCCCCTTCCCTTGTAAATAAACCTTTTATCAACCTTTTGTGTGTGTCTGCAGTTTAGCCATTAATAAGTCCCCTTTAAGCGTGGGTGAGGACCCACAGTCAGGCAACCTGTTTCATATTGGGGTTGCTCTGTAACAAAAGTACTAGGATCTACTACTACTATTGCTGCTGCTGCTGCTACTACTACAACCTTTACAACTTCCTAACTGATAGAGCACAGACATTACTTAGCCTGAGTTTCCTCATCTGTGAAGTGTGGCTAGAAACAGCATGTAATTCACAGGATTGCTGTGAGAATCAAATTAAATACCTTTAAGCAGTACCTGGCATTGTAATAACTAGATAGAGTCTAGCTGTTTTTACTATAAGCTTTTCATGTGCTAGCACTTGCAAACATTTCTTCAATTAATTCTCACAACTGTGTTGAGGAGGGTGGTATTACCTCCATTTCCCTCCAAAGACAAAATAGTATTTAGTTCAGTTCCAGGAAGAGATGTCACATGTATTTGCATTAAAAATCATGATGGGGGCCTCCCTGGTAGCGCAAGGGGTTGGGCACAGCGCTGTGAAGCTATCCACAGCCTCTGAGTTCAATCCCCAGCCTGCTGGGGAGCTGCCCGCATGGCACAGTGGACCTCTCCTATCTTGCCCTCTGCTCCCCTCAGCTGTGTATTTCTATAGGTCCACCTCTTCTGCTCCTTCCTCTGTCTCTGGTGAATCCTCTCGACACCCTCCCTCCCCCGCCCAGGCCTCTGGCCTGTACCCCAGTTCTTGTATGCATAAATAGATAAATCTTAAAACAATAGCAACAGCATGATGTTATTAAGTTTGTTTTTCTGGAAATGCAAGAAAAAATAATCTTTGATAGGTTTGATGATAATTTTCTGGATCATGTTCTTACATCAAAAGTTATTTATCTACTCCCCAAAGCACCTGCTCCAGAAACAACTAACACCCTCATTCTCCTCCCTGGGGCAGGCTAACTCCCCTCCACTTCCACCCTCTTCTTTCAGTTGCACTGTGTGGGTTCTGAAGATCCTGGACTCTGATTTATGAACAGAACTGTCTTTTAAGCCAGCAACCCACAGGCAGAGTCCCCAAAACCTTTCTCCCAGGCTTAGGCCCAGGCGACAAAGCTGGTGTTGTTTCTACTGTTTCTGGAACAAGGAGCCAAAGGCTGACCATCAGCATAAAGTAAGGTCCAATAGGGAGAGAAGATAATGGCCCCTAGACTTGGAACAGGCTGCAAACCTAGGGCAAGAAAAGGGAGTTTTTGTCATTATTCCATCTTTGGAAACGGGAAATTTGACTCTTTCCACTACCATAGTTCCATACACTACTTTGTAATAACTGAACTTCAGGGGGATCTGCAAACACTAAGGGATCTAAACAAATTGGGGAATATATGGCTAAAGAAAGTGATAATCAGGAAACTAGGTTATATAATTAATTGTAAGAAGATGATACTGGAAAATTTAGCTCATCACATTGCTGTCAGCACTACAGAGGACAACATGGTGAGAACTAAGACAGTCATCCCACACTGGTATGGCTGGTGAAACTTTAGGCCTTTTCCCAGTTTCCACATTAAATATTGGATCCCATTTCTGGTGTGATACATGAGAGGGAAGGCGAGTGCATAGACTGCCTCTGGTTTAAGGGAGCTCTCACCTAGTTTTTTTCAGGAAGCCCTGTCCAATAACTATTATAGATTCTTCAAGATCTTTTGGTGGCAAATTCCCTTGTTTGCTTAAAGTTAGATAGGGAAAAAAAAGTCTAACACAAATCTCATCTATTGAATTTGAACTCTATTTTGTCCTAGGTTTAAAGAGGAAAGTGTATCTCTCTGTGTAGCATCCTAAAATCAATATATTTCAGTATTTTATTTTATATTTACTTAGAGAATTCATTATTCTATGGGAGAAAAGCACAAATTATCTTTGAAAACTTTGTTTTTCAGGATTTCTACTTACTCTTGAAGAGTTCAGTTAAGGAACTGAATCTTTTATTGTCTATTTGGGCACTTTTTCTGTTCTTGAGTTTGATCCTTGTTTCAACATTATTTTTTCGGGTGTTTTGATGGCTCACTCATGGGTTAGATTCTTTCCTAGTTGTAGGTTTTCAGTTCCTTGTTCAGTTTTCATGCCACATGAAGGGCACAAGAGGTCATGAGAAGGTGCTAAGAGGGTCAATAAGTAATGTGAAGGTATAAACAATTAGCGCCAAATTTAGTGCCCAATTTCACTCACAAAGAAATAACTTTCTTGTGATTTTAAAAAAGGCTATAGTTTTTGGTGAAAGATGACAGAACTTTGGATATTGAAATATCAAGAGAAGGAATTAAGTACGGTGAGACATAGATAAATGAGGCAGAATGAGGGTTAGGTATCTATTATTCTTCTACCAAGAGACATCCCAGGAATTTAATATAGATTTTGCATGTCCTTCAAGATAAATGGCATTGTAAAGAAAACCAACCTGCTTCTCCCAAGAGAATAAATTATTCAATATTTCCTTTCTTATTCCCTGTCCAGTGATTCTTATAGCTAATGTTTTGGAATCTGAGATCCAGAATTGGGCTAATATTTCCCCTAAAAATAATACTTTGTGAGAAATACGTATTGTTGAAGTTTCAGTGAAAGATGGTTGAATAACTAAAAACCAGGCAACTTTCTGAAAGGAAGAAAGTTTTTATTTTAAAGGAAGAAAATTCCTGTGTATACCAAACATGACACAAGGCTGATACCCACCCAGTGGTCAGATATGTTTTCCTGAGGGATTTTGTTGTGTTTATTCCTCTAGCATTTTTTCATTACTGACTTTTGGGGTGGCCCTTCTGTGAAGAGTTTCCTCATCCCAGCTGTTATGATGTTTAATCTAGAGTTGCCAACTTCTGATCTGGCGGTTCCAAGATACAGGGTGAGGAAAACAAAGCTTTCCAGTTTTCAGAATTGTATCCCTCACCCACACTGGAATTAATTCTTTCATCTCTGGTTAATCCTGAAATGTTTTCAACCCCAGCTTCTTCTCTCCTGTCCCCCAGCATAGCAGAACAATTACTAATGGTAAAGATCCATGCCTATGTCCAGAATTCCAATTATTTATGCTCCACACAAACCTCAATTTACTTCTCTTTTCCTTTTCTATTCCTCTCCTCCCTTTTACCCAAGTAAATTATGGTGGTTTCTTTTTGTTGAAATATTTACTTTAAAAAGCTTATTTTTTTTAAAAAAGCCAACTAGGTTGTGATTTTTCTTAGGAAAATCAGGGTAATCTTTGAACAGGATAATCATCTGGTTTTGATCCTATTGTTAATCCATGGAATGGCTTGACACTTCCAGCAAGGGATGTTGCAGCATTTCATTTTAGAAATATACAAGGATGACTACTCCCTGCTTGCTCCTGCATTCCGCATGAGTTGTTTAATGTTAAGGTACAGTGGTCATGACTAATCCTGTTTTATTCCTGGCTTGCAACAGGACCACATAGAAGAGGAGTTAGGAGTAGGAGGAAAGGAGGGCACATATTTAGATGAATAAAACAGCCCCCCTTTTCAAATATGGAGAGACATATATCTTGTAGTAATGTAACATGTTGCTTTCTTCTGGCATATCCAATAATGCTATTATGTCGTGAATGATCCTACTTTTGTCAATGGAAAGTTTTTAGGGGATCAAATGGCGAAGTAGGAAAATGTGGTTCTTTGGTTTTCCTCCTCCTATCCCCAAGTGCCTGTTATAACATGGTTGTTCCCATGTGGCTTTATTTAAATACCCCACCCTCAAAACTCCACATAGATCTGCCTTTAGGCAAAACCCTATGCTCTGGCTCTTGTCTTCACCCTTATCATCCATAGTAAGGATGGATATCCACTGACCTGCAGTAAGTTAGTATTGTTTTCCTTATATACCTCTGTTCCCAGTCAGGTATAACTAGCCAGCTGGTTGGGAAAATAATTAGCACTGATATAATATTTTGCACTTTAAAAACTAGGAATCTTTTAGAATTAATTACTTATCCCCAAAGAAATTCTGCTAATATAACAAATTACTGGAAACTTTGGATGATGTAGGGTTAACTCGGTAGATAGGTATCTGGGAACAGGCAAGCTTGTTAGTATCCTGTAGAATTTTATGTATAAGGTCAAAATGGCTTTTCAGTCTTTACATTTTTCTACTGAGAAATATTCCTTTTACTTCCATTGAAATGTCTTAATGAAATCTTGAAAGAAAAAATGCAGATTTATAATGATGTTTTAAGCAAAAAATCCAAAGATTAAATGGTGTCCCCAATATTTCATAGCAGTCCAGATTAAACAAAACAAAAACAAACATACACAAACCCAGATTCCTGGTTTGTTTTTACTGTATATTCTAGAAATTTTGTATACTTGACAACTCTTGTTGATCTTTCCTCTCTTTTTCCCCTTTCTACCTCATTTTTATTATTTATATTTTTGCTTTCACATATAAAAAAGAATTTTGTATAGTTGAAATTCTTATAAAAGTTTTTTTTTTTTTACTTTTAAAGAATAAAGGCAGAATAGAAAATATTTAGGAACTACAATTCACATTTATATTGTTATTGTTATTGATATTGATCTGACTAATCTCTCAAATATAAAATATGGAAACCTTTTATGACTGAAGATATTTTGAGTGGACTTGAATATCTGAATTACAGACTAAGAATGACTTCTTTGTAATTGTTGTGTTTAAAGGCATACTTTCTACGCTATAAAATTGAATTTGTATAATATCTTTTACAGCACTAAAGAAATAATTCCTTCCTGTTTAAACATTAAAATGTGATTCTTAAATTTTATACTAAGAGAAAGAACAATTATTTTGTTTAGTATTAAGGACTACATTATCAAAATATTAAACTATTTTGGGTTTGTTTATTCATTTTCAGTTGTCAAAATAAACATAATTAGAAACAGCTGTGTTGAGATTATTTTTGACAACTCTTCACATTAAAATCTAAAATGGCTAACTTTTAGCAAATGGGCCTTATGTAATTATGACTTTTCCTAGAGTATACACTGAGATTGCTATTCTACAAATTAGAAGATCAGGGAAAAGAGAAACTGATAATTTTAAAACTTATATTTCTGTTCTTAGAAGGACATTTCCATGGGTTTCTATTTTTATATGTTGATTAGCTTCATTTGGCTATTTTACACATATTAACATTTTACTATTCTATGCAATGATTAGGAAGACTAAAGAAGTGTTTCACTACTTTTTTATTCTTGTCTTCAAGCTACATTTAAATGTCTTTTCATTTTTAGAACAGTTTAATAATGTGATTTGATATTAATAAGAGATTTAGAATTTTTCAATATTTAATAGCTCTTGTGATCAAATAAATAAATTTAGATTAATTTTCTTACTCTGAATGAACTCTTGATTAAATTTAGAAACTAGAAAGTTATTGGAAATAATTTTTAAATGTCACTTAATATAAAATTCTATACTATGGGATAAAGTTTTATCCTGAGTTTATCTGTATAGTACTTCTAATTTATTTCAGGAACTTAAAAAAGAAATACCGTGTGCCTTTTCTTTCTCTCCACAAGCAGAGTCTGAGTCTGGCAAGGGCAACAATAACGATAATCGAAGTTACTTACTATGTATCTGAAAACATGGAGACTTCTTTTTTTACTGCTCATGCTAGGATTCTATTACTAGGCACACATTACATAACTCACAAAGAAAGAATTGCACTCCAGAAGACTTTGGTTTTACATGACAAGATAGTATGGCATAAAGAACACTGGGATAGGGATTGACCACCCTATGTTTCAAACTTTACTTTTCATGTTTCAAACTTTACTTTTCATTACTTTTCATTTTACTTTTCATTTAGACTTCATTCCCTCCTTCTTCCAAATATACTGAAGAGGATAGTTGGATCACTTTCCTGTTTTCACCCTCTGTGAGCCTGGAATATCTGGAATGCAATATGCAACTGACTCTAATGTTCCCTGCATTGTCTGTCTCTGGCATTTTCCTCAAGGTTCACACTTTATCACAGCTACACCACTGACTGAGATGACTGTGACTGAGAGCAATATAAATAACACATAAACCATGGTAAAAGCAAAACAAAAAGGAAGAACACTTTGTCTAATGTGAGCCCCTTAATAATGAAGACTTGTTTGAAAGTACGTTAATTTTGAGCTCATTCTAGCACCCACATTTTTATTCTTAACCCCCCTACATATCCAATAAATTTTAGGTTTTAGACTTAATTTTAAGTCTGCTGCTTTTTTTTAAAAGATTTATTTATTTATGCATACAACAGTTGGGGTGTAAGCCAGAGGCGCAGGAGGGTGAGGGTCACCAGAGACAGAGTAGGGAGCAGAACAGGCAGATCTACTGAAATACACTGCTGAAGGGAGTAGCAGGCAAGACAGGAGAGGTCTGCTGTGCCATGTGGATTAGCTCCCTGGTAGGGATAGAACTTGGCCTGGTCCAGGAATCAGCTGGGGATGAGCTGGGGATTGGCTGGAGATTGGTTGGGGATGGAACTTGTGCTTCCATAGCTTGATAGTGCTGAGACTTAACCACTTGCACCACCAGGAAGGCCCAGTCTTGCTGCCTTTTAAGTGGGGTTTGTTTTCATTTTGCTGAAGTCCCTTTGGTGTGTCTGGTAAAGCCAATTTTGTGGAGATGAATTCTTTTAGCGTGGTGTTTTTGATTTATTTTGTTTTGTTTTGACTTGTCTATAAAGCTCTTTATTGCTTCTTCAGTTCTGAGTGTTAACCTAGTTGAATAGAATATTCTTGGCTGGAGTCTTTTCCTTTCAGCACTGGAATATATTGTGCCATTCCCTTCTGGCCTGCAAGGTTCTATTGAGAAATCTACTGACAGTCTTGTGGTAACTTCCTTATGTGACTGTGCTTTTCTCAAGCTGCTTTTAAAATTCTCTCCTCATCTTTAATTTTTGCCATTTAATTACAATGTGTCTTAGTGCATGTCTTTTGGGTTAATTTTGTTTGAAACTCTGAGTTTTGCATATGGATCTCCATTTCCTTCCCCATGTTTTGGAAATTTTAGCTATTATTTTTTCAGATGAGATTTCTGTCCCTTTCTTTTGCTCTTCTCTTTCTGCAACCCTTATTATGTGAACGTTGTTCATCTTGATATTGTCTCGTAAGTTTATTATGTTGTCTTCATTTAAAAAATTCTCGGGCCTCCTGCGTGGCATAAGGGGTTAATCACAGCACAGTGAATCTATAGGCTGCCTTTGAAGCATGAGTTTGATCCCTGGCCTGCCAGGGAGCTACACACATGGCTCAGCAGACCTCTCCTTTCTCACCTGCTGCTCCCCTCAGCAGTCTATTTCAGGAGATCTGCCTGTTCTGCTCCCTACTCTGTCTCTGGTGAATCCTCTCGCTCCCTGCACCTCTGGCCTGTACCCCAGTTCTTGTATGCATAAATAAATAAATCTTTAAAAAATTCTCTTAGTTTGCTGGTCTTTTGGATACTTTCCACTAGCTGATCTTCCAACACACTTGCTTTGTCAAGTCTATTGTTATGTCCCCTGTATTGTATTTTTTATTTCAACATTGTGTTCTTTAGCTCTATGATTTCTTTTTGGAACTTTCTCATATTTATATTCTGCCCTTGTTGTAGTTCTCATTTTTTAAAATCCATTGTTACCTTAATTTCAGTAAGCACCATTAAGCCAATTGTTTTGAAATCTTTAGGTGGTTTACAGTGCTATTACATTAGGGTTTTATTTTCCCCAGGGTTTTGTTTTAATCCATAAATTAGGATGAATTCCCCTGTCTCTTCATTTTTTAATGTATTCTATGTTTATTTCTATGGATTTGGCTAAATGCTTCCTTCCTTGTTCTTATGGAACAAACTTGTGTTAGAACTGAAGGTCCTAGGATATGGGCCTAGAGTGGTGGCTAAAGATGCTGGACTCCATGATGACTGGAACTCAACAGGCAGTGCAGGGTAATGACTTTGTGAGCCCAGCCTACAAGGACAGAGGGAAAGAGGAGGTTGTTGCTATAGAGGGTGAAGGGTTCAGTCTTCCCTGGGTGCCTTAGCTGCTTAGTTGAGGGAGGTTTGAGCATCCATTTTTGGTTGAAGGCACATTCCACCAGCAGGGCTTAGTCGAGCTGCAACTGACCCCTCAGCTACAGCCTAGCTCTGATCTTAGTAGGTTCATTAAGCAGTGTTTTCCCCTAAGACTCGGGCAACAGCAGAGTGCAGAGGGGCTGTGAGGTCGGGCCCTAGGCAGGAACCATGGGAGGTTGCAGTCTTAGTAGCAATCAGACTAGCCTGCCAAACCCAGGCAGAGGAGGAGGCAGTTGTTGGGACCATAGGGTTGGGGGTGGGAGCAAGATGAAGGCAAACCCTGGTAGGGATTTCTGACTGCTGTCTGCTCCCAGCAAGTTTTACAGATAAAGTTTTCACCAGAAATACATATTTTCAAGGCCACTGAGGGTGAGTGAACCCTAGTTGGGAGGCACAGTTTTGGGGGCAGGTGTTTTCTATTTCTTTTAAATATTTATTTTTATTAATTTATGCATACAAGAGCTGGAGTGTAGGCTAGAGGTGTGAGGTGTGAGAGGATTCACCAGAGACAGAGTGGGGAGCAGAACAGGCAGATCTACTGAAATACATCCTGCTGAGGGGAGCAGCAGGTGAGAGAAGAGGTCTGCTGTGCCATGTAGGTTAGCTCCCTGGCTGGGGATCAAACTCAAGCCTCAGTGGCTGGCGATAGCTTGATAATGCCACTAAGGAGGCCCTGCAGGTATATTTTATGGGATAGCCCTGGTAGGGATCTACGACCACTGCTTGCTCCCAAAAAGATACACAAACCAAATTTCCCTGGAAACCTAATCACCAGCAGTTATTGTGGGCTGTCACAGCGCTATAAATGTGAGAGCTTACTGAAAGTCACAAAAGCCTCTGATAGCAGAACAGTGGTTGAGTCACCCTCAGGCCTTGGCTCCTTACCTACTTCAATTAGTGCAGTATTTACTGATGCCAGTTCTACACAAAGGGAAGCACAGTGAATGTGTCTGCAAGTGTCTCTGTTCACGGAGAGACTATCCTTCCTTCTTGTTGCTCATGCTGAGTTTTTGGTGTCAAGAAGTATAACTTCTTTGGTTATGTTATACCTTTTCACTATCTCCTCTCTTTACACTCAGTCCTGAGATCTCTGTTTCACACACAGTTTATTTTTTCTAGCAAAGTTCCCAGGTTCTGGGGCTATTTATGAATAAGCAAGCCCTTCAGTTCCCAGGGGAAGCTCGGGTCACAGTGCCCTGAGAGTGTTCCTGGTCGGAATGTGACTCAGGCTTTCCTATCCTCTGTGATGGTCTTTGTCACTTTGCCTAGTAGATACTGATCTTCAAATTTTTTGCTCTTTCTCAAAGGCAGTTGTTCCAATATACAGGTTTGTTGTGCCAGTGGCCTGGGTGACTCCAGGATCCTGCTAGCTTGCCATCTTGAGTTGAAATCTTTAATGTCATTTTAAAATCCAGTTTGAAAAAAATCTTTCTTTCTTAAATAGGAACATCTAGTCTATTTACATTGACTGAAACTATTAATATATTTTATTATTTTAAAATTTATTTTCTCTGTTTGACACACTGCTCTAAGTTTTTTTCTTTTGGTTTGTTTCTTTCTATATTGACCAAATATATTTTAAAAAATCATTTTGCTTTTGTCCCCTATTGGATTGATAGTTATATACTTTAATTTTATTCATTTAATAAGAACTATAGCTTACAATGTGATAATTTACTTACCAAAATCTAAAGTTAATAAAATCTTTGTTCTTCTAGATAGTATGAGAAATTAAGTATTTCATTTTTTTAAATCCCTGACTTAATTTTTTCCTTCATTTTTACTTTTTCAGTTATTTCAAGTATATAAATCCATAGACATGGAGAAGGCAATTTGGGAAGACATAATAACTTATTGTTAGGTAGCAATTCTTAAACCAGTTTTAACTAGAAATTCCAAGTTTACTTGTATGTATCTTCCATTGAATTTCAGAGCTGCTAAGAAACATTTCAGTTAGTCTGTGAATTCTTATGTTTGGACTGCTAAAGATTTTAAAATAACTTTGTATTCTAAAGGTGAATTTTTTGCGTTAGCATCTTTATTGCAACAAAACAATTCCAGGCAAAATATATTCACTTATCCTGTATAGCACTTGTTGGAACTTTTAATCTGAAGACTTGTATCTCTAATAATTTGGAAAAGTTTGTGTCATTTTCTCAACAGTGATTTTGTGGTTCTTCACATTTTCAGCTGCTTTTACATAATTATATTTTAATCTCTATATCTTACTGTAATAGGTTTTAGATAAATTCCTCAATACTCTTCCTTTTTTTTTGCTTTAAAAAAATTTTCTTCTTTTTCAGTACAATTTCATTTTATTAATACCCTCATGCTATCTTCATCTATTAAAATTTTTAAAATTAAATTCTAAATTTCATTTTCAGGAATTGCAACTGGAATTTTGTATAGTTTATTTCTTAGGTTTTGATTTTTTTTCCCATAAAAACGTCAAATTTTTTTTTAAATCTCTTTGAGCATCCTAAAGTCATGCCAGAATTCCATTCTTATTTTCATTTTGTTGTTTCATAGTTTTCCTTGTGTGTTATAAAATTTTGATTTGTAGACTCATGTTGGGGACAAATAATTATTTCCTTTTTATTTGTTAATTCCTCCCTTTGTATTTTGTTGCAGTTGTTGCAGGAGGCCACTGTTGTCCCTGGTTGGCATCAGGTCTTATAAGGAACATATCAGGAGTTACCACAGGTGACTGGGGTAGTACAGAGCCAATAACTTAGATGATGCCAGCTCACCCAGCCAGGGTCTGAACTTTGAGGCCATTTCCTTTGTATTCGGTAGATGGGCACATAGTTTTATATAAATTATAGCAAAAGGCAGGAATCTTTTCAGCCTCCTTTTTATCACAGTCTATTATTCAAAGCTATGAGACTAGCTTTAGTCTTTTGCCTCAAATACTGTACTTTCACTCTATCACAGTTAATGAGATAAGCCTCTGGCTGCCTTTACTGGTTGTGTCCACCTGGTTTATTGCTTTCTGTTTCTGTTATAATTTTCTGCTATTGGAATATAAATTCCATAAAAGTAAGGCTTTGTTCTGTTCAGTACAGTATCCTCTGTCTAAAAGAATGTGCCATATTTTGGTGCTGGTTAAATGAATGAATGAATGACTGAATATTTCTTCCTTTCCACAAAGATGTTTGTGTTTTTGTTAAGTATGGTCTTTTTTTTTAGATTTTCACTTTTTTATCTTTCATTGATATGAGCTTATTGGGCTGGAGAGTGGTTCCAAGCACAAATTTACAGCATCTTGTTCTGAAATTGTAGTCAAATGTATATGTTAATATAGTCATTTGTATAATTGGGATGCTTGCTGCAGTTATTAGTATTTGTTATGTCTCATACAGCCTTAAAATGCTGTAAAGTTTTAAGGATTTGAGCTTCACAAACTCAAAATAATTTCCTAAGCATATCTTGATTTAATTTTCTTCCATCCTCTAACAGTGGATAAAACTAAAAATTTCACATTATATTTACTTTGATGAAAACCTGCCAAATAAAGTCATTGAATACAGCTTGTCTAATTAGCCATCTTTTGTATGATTGTAATTATAAAAGTGGTGGAGTGGAAGGTTCTGTAGAATATACCATGTGCAGAGAATTAATTAGAAGAATGCCACCAAGGAGAATTTGGAATATGTATTAGTATTTCTGTGCTGCTGTAACAAATTGTCACAGATATAGCAGGTTAAAACAATATCTATTTGTTAGATCATAGATTGGTAGAACACAAAACTGGCTTGACATAGCTGGATTCTCTCCTCAAGTTCTCACAAAGCCCAAATCAAGGAGTTGATAGCACTGCACTACTTCCTGGAAGTTATTGAGAAGAATCCATTCCCAAAGTGCATTTATTATGCCTTTTTATTTTCTGTATTTCTGATGATTTGGCATCTGGCACCCTGCTGACCCTGGAGAGATTGTCTTTCCCAGGACTGACCAGTTTTTAGAGATAGTAAATGACTAAATTCCAAGCATGCCTTTCATATCTAGATTAAAAGCCTATATTCAGTTTTAAACTCAGGGCTATCATTCCTCTGCCCTAATTACTCCAAACTAGGTACTAAACAATTAGGAATCATCTGTATGCCTGCTGAAAATATTTAAACTAGCAAATCCAAACCTTGTTTACCCTGCCTTACTCATTCCTACTGTGGGATAAGTAAAAGGGAAAAGCATCAGCGCATGTGCACTAGGCCAAGGGGCGGAGGACTGGGTAGTGCCAGGTGCTGTGGTGTGGTGCGGAGAACAGAGGAGCACGATGGAGTGTGGTGGAGTGCAGCAGCATTAGGCAGAGAATATGAAAATGGCTAGAACACCAACATGGCTGCTTGAACTGGTGATGAACCTAGCCAGTTTGGGATGGTTATACCACACCTACCCATGGAAGCCACAGCAAAGGTAAAATACCCACATTCCCCCCACTCCCTCTACCTCCTTACCCACCATGGTGCTTTCTTGTATGGCCCTGTGTGGTTTGGCAAGCCCTCTCCTCTTGGAAGCTATGAGTAACAAACTATCTTCTCAATGACACTCATTTCGTGATCTGATGGCTTCACCATATCTAAATTAAAATAAAATTTATGTTTAAATATACAAGATTATTCAAATTATTGGAGGAGTTCATTTCCTTTTCATATCTTCCATGTGGTCATCCACCTTTAAGTCAACAACAGCACATCAAGTTATTCTAATTCATTGAATCCCTTTACTTTCCTCTTCTGGTTCATTTTTCCACTTACTCCTCTACTTTTAAGAGCTCACATAACATTGGGTATGCTTGGATAATCAAGAATAACTTACTTATTTTAAAATCAGATTATTAGTAATCTTAATGATGTCTGCAACATGCTTTTACCTTGCAAAGTAATAATAGGGAGCAAAGATCATAAAGGTTAAGGGCCTCCCCAGTGGTGCAGTGGTTGAGCTCTGGATTGCAAAGCTGCCCACAGCCTCTGCAGCACCAATTCAATCCCCGGCCACAGGGCGAGGGTCCCACGTGGTGTGCAGACCTCTCCTGCCGTGCCCACTGCTCCCCTCAGCAGTGTACTTCGGTCCTTTTGCCTGTTCTGTTCCCTGCTCTGGTGCTGGTGAATTCTGTCATCCTCCCACGCTTCTGACTGTACCTAGTGCTTGTATAAATAAATAAATCCTTAAAAAAAATCATAAAGGTTAAAATTCTGTCTACCACTGCATTTTAGAAATGAAATGAGAAGACTTATTGGCCTCAAAATTTGCATTTGAGAGCTAGTATGAGAAGTTGTAATATGTTCTTATCTGTCCACATTGTTGACTGTAGTCTCTGCGTTTAGAATTTTTGTGACTAAAATGGTTTTACATAATGGCATGACTGAAATAATTACTCAGTAAAGAATTAATTAAGTATGATTCCAGTTTTGTCATGTGTAAGGTTAAGATCTTAAGCTTATTTGACACTTACTACTGTCCTTTGAAATTCCTTCTGTTTCTCTGAGGGGGATTTTAGGTTTCCTGTGTTCCTACATGTACATTTACCCCTACAGGACTTTTAAATACTCATATTATTTTGCCATCATAGTACCTTTATAGTGATTTGGTCTATTTTCTTATATACTAATTGGGGAGACAATTCTGAGGCATAGTTTAAGAGTACGAACGCACTGTACCACCTAATACAAACACTTAAAAATGCCTATCCTTTGCAATTAATACAGGAGAAAATTACGCAAATGTAAAATACTTTACAAGTAAGCAATTCCAAAATCATTTTACTCTCTTCGCCAGGAGCTGTTTGAGATGGTGAGAGTTATGTTCTTCTTGCCTTATAAGTTTTCATATCCACTTCTAACCTGCTTTTCTTCACCCTCTTTTCTCTTCCTTTCTTAATGCTTCCTTTTTTTTCTCCCTATGTCTACATCTTGGTTTCCCCTTTCTTCTTCTATTTTCTATTTTTGCCTTAAGTGCATATCCTAATCCTGCTTTATGGATTTTATTACTGTGATTTGATCTCTCAAGTTATCCTAGTTTTTCAGTTTCCTTGAATTGCCCTCTTATTTTTTCTTTTTCATTGTGTCGCCTTATAGTATTTGTTCCACACACACAGTATTTCCTTTCAAAACAGGCACTTTTTTTTAGCAAATAAATCTGAAGTCAATTGCTAGGTGAGGTAAAGGAACTAAAATTAATGTTAAATAATTGGCAATATTGATCTAGAGTTAGACATAGAGTCTTCATCTGTAGTAACTAATAAAATTTTCTCAAATTTTACCTACTTTTCTAACTTCAGAATATTACATATTAGAATAACATGATGAGAACAGATAACCACTTGAGGGTTAAGTGTTTTTCAGTCTTTTTTTTGCCAAAACAGGAAGGCATGGCAGCTGAGTTGGCTCAGGTTCAGAGACATGCTTCTCATGTTTTTCATACCTTTAAAAAAAGAGATTCAGAGTTGCTCCACTCCTAACATCTTCTATGCCAGGAGTTCTGAATTTATCCCTGTAGGATACACTGTGGTAAGTACACTGTGTGCTTAATGAGTCTCTGTTTGGGGATAAAGCTCTACTCTAAACTCTTTCAAATTTGAACTGTCATTTTTTTCCTGATGTAAGTTAGGTTTCCTGTAGCCTTGCCTTTTGCTGGTATGCTGTTAAATGCTGCTATGCTGCTGTTTAAATCCTGAAAGATGGGTGGAGTTTTCATTCAGCTGTGGTAGTTTCAACAAACTTCATATTTGCAAAATCATTTTGCTTTTAAGAAGTCAATCCTGGGCCTCCCTGGTGGCACAAGGGGTTAAGCACTGCATTATGAAGCAATTTGCAGCCTCTGCAGCACGAATTCGATCCCTGGCTGGCGAGAAAGTAACCCACATGGCACAGCAGACCTCTCCTGACTCACCTGCTGCTCCCCTCAGCAGTGTACTTTGGTCAATCTGCCTGTTCTGTTCCCCACTCTGTCTCTGGTGATTTTTCTCACCCCTCACACCTCTGGCCTATACCCCAGCTCTTGTATGCATAAATAAATAAATCTTTTTAAAAAAAAGTCAGTCCTGGTCTTTGAAAACTTTTAGGGTCCTTTGTAATACTTTTAATTAAAATACTTTGTGAGAATCAAATCTTGTTTTTTTCTTTATTCAAAAAAACACCACTGTCATGGGAAATCTGGGAAGAAGAATCAGTTACTCCTATTTCAAAGTCAAAGAAATACCATATATGATGCAAATGGGTAGCATTTTGCTTGTGCTAGAATCCTACCATTTTCTTCTGCTGCAAATGTAAAAACAACGAGATGAGACGTTATTATCTTTTTTTTTTTTTACACCTGTTGGCCATTTATTTGTATCTCTCATTTTTTTTTAAAATAAATTTTATTTTTATATTCCCCATACTATTGCAACCCCCTTATTTTGACCCCAATCCCTCACCTCCCTTCCCCCCACCCCCCATAGTGTGTCTCAGGTTCATAGTTTTTTGTTGATTTTGATTTTCACTTTCTTATAGTTATTCATTTTCCTGGTCCCTTATTTAAGTTTTCTAGATTCCTGCTATGAGTGAGAACATCCGGTATTTTTCTTTTTCTTTCTGGCTTATTTCACTGAGCATGATCCCTCCCAGTGCCATCCATGTTGCTGCAAATTGCATGTTTTTATCTTTTTTGAATGCTGAATAATATGCCATGGTGTATATGTACCACATCTTCTTGATCCAGTCATCTATTTTTGGGCATTTGGGTTGTTTCCAAAGCTTAGCTATTGTAAATAGTGCTGCTATAAACATAGGGGTGCAGGTGCTCTTTGGAATTGATGTTTCTGTGTCCTTTGGGTAAATACCTAGGAGTGGAATTGCTGGATCATATGGAAGCTCTATGTTTAGTAGGTCCAGAAATCTCCAAACAGCTCTCCATAGCGGTTGGACCAGTTTGCACTCCCACCAACAGTGCAGGAGAGTTCCTTTTTCTCCACATCCTCGCCAACATTTGCTGTTGCTAGTTTTTTTAATATGTGCCATTCTCACTGGTGTGAGATGGTATCTCATGGTAGTTTTGATTTGCATTTCCCTGATTACAAGTGAGGTTGAACATTTTTTCATATGCCTGTTGGCCATTTGCATTTCCTCTTCAGAGAAGTTTCTTTTTAGCTCTTCTGCCCATTTTTTGACTGGATTATTTTCTTTGCTGTTGTTGAGTCTCATCAGCTCTTTGCAGATTTTTGTGATCAGTCCTTTATCAGTGTTGTGTGCAAAAATGCTCTCCCATTCGGTGGGGTTTCTCTTTGTTTTTGTTATTGTCTCTTTTGCTGTGCAGAAGCTCTTTAATTTGATGTAGTCCCAGCTGTTGATCTTTGCCTTCACTGTCTCTGCTTTGGGTGATGTGTCTGTAAAGATGTCTTTGATGTGCATATCACATAGTGTTTCGCCTATATTTCCTTCTATGTATTTTATGGTTTCAGGTCTTATGTCTAGTTCTTTAATCCATTTTGAGTTGATTTTTGTGTATGGTGTGAGACAGTGGTCAAGCTTCATTCTTTTGCATGTAGCTACCCAGTTTTCCCAGCACCATTTATTGAACAAACTTTCTTTGCTCCAATGCATATTCTTTGCTCCTTTGTCAAAGATTAGTTGACCATAAATCTGTGGGTTTATTTCTGGATTTTCTATTCGATTCCATTGGTCTGTGTCTGTTCTTGTTCAAATACCATGCAGTTTTGATGATTATGGCTTTGTAGTATAGTTTGAAGTCTGGGAGTTTGATGCCTCCATTCCCTTCTTTTTTTTTTTTTTTCAGGAGAGCTTTGGCTATTCGGGGTTTTTGGTGATTCCATATGAATTTCATTAATAATTGTTCTATTTCTTTGAAGAATGACATCAAAATTTTTATTGGAATAGCATTGAATCTGTATATTGCTTTTAGTAAGATGGCCATTTTAATAATGTTTATTCTTCCAATCCATGAGCAGGGGATGTCTTTCCATTTCTTTGTGTCTTCTTCTATTTCTTTTAACAGTGTTTTATAATTTTCTTTGTATAGGTCCTTTACCTCTTTTGTTAGATTTATTCCCAAGTATTTGATTGTTTTTGTTTCTATAATAAATGGATGGTTTTTTTGATTTCTTCTTCTTCAGATTTATTGTTTGTGTATAGGAAGGCTACTGACTTTTGCGTGTTGATTTTGTATCCTGCCACTTTACTGAACTGATTGATGAGTTGAATTAGTTTTTCTGTGGAATTTTTGGGGTTCTCTATGTATATTATCATATCATCTGCAAATAGTGATAGTTTGACTTCTTCTTTTCCTATTTGGATTCCTTGTATGTCTTTCTCTTGTCTTATTGCTCTGGCTCGGACTTCCAGTATTATATTGAAAAGCAGTGGTGAGAGTGGACATCCTTGTCTTGTTCCAGATCTTTCTTTGAGTTCTTTCTTGTTTCTTGATGTGAGCCCTATTGCTATATATTTTCCTCTTATTACTGCTTTTGCTGCATCCCATACATTTAGGAAATTGGTGTCCTCATTGCCATTCAATTCAAAGAATTTTTTAATTTCTTCTTTGATCTCCTCATTAGTCCAGTGGTCTTCCAGTAGTGCGGTTTCCAATCTCCATGAGGAAGGAGAGTTCCTTGCCTTCTTTTTATGGTTTATTTCTAGTTTGATGCTTTCCTGGTCAGAAAAGATGGTTGGTATGATTTCAAACTTGGTGTATCTGTTGATGTTTGTCTTGTGTCCCAGTATGTGATCGATCCTGGAGAATGATCTGTGTGCACTTGAGAAAAATGTGTTCTCCGTTTTTTTTGGGTTTAGTTTTCTATAGATTTCTGTTAAGCCCAAGCACTCTAGGTCCTTATTTAGAGCTTTAGTGTCTTTACTTATTTTTTGTCTCATTGATCTATCCATTGTTGATAGTGGTGTGTTGAAGTCTCCCACTACGTATGTGTTTTCTCTGATGTCTGTTTTCAGATGCCAATAGTTGTCTGATATATTTTGGTGCTCCTTCGTTTGGTGAATATATGTTAATGAGTGTTATTTCTTCTTGAAGTATTATCCCCTTGATCATAATACAGTGACCGTTGGGGTCTCTTTTTATCTTTTTGAGTTTGAAATCTGTTTTATCTGATATAAGTATAGCTGTTCCTGCTTTCTTTTTTGGTCCATTTGCTTGTAGGATTATTTTCCATCCTTTAACTTTGAGTGTATTTTTATCTTTTGTAGCTAAATGCGTTTCCTGGAGACAGCAAAAGGTTGGTTTTTATTTCTTAATCCAGCCTGTGACTCTGTGTCTTTTTATTGAAGAGTTTAGTCCATTTACATTTAGAGTTAATATTGATATGTTAGCATCTGTATTTGCCATTGCGTTTGTCTTTCCTTTGATTTTATTTATTTATTCTTTTAATAACTTTTTTTTTGGCCTTCTTTCATTTTATTCATCCCTCTGAGGTTCTGACTTTAGGACTCCTGGTAGTATTTTTTGGAGTGGGGGTTTTGTCGTAATGAAATTCCAGAGTTTCTGTTTGTCTGGGAATGTCCTTATTCTTTCTTCATAGAGGAAGGAGAGCTTTGTGGAATAGAGTATTCTTGGTTGGCATCTGTTTTCTTGGAGTCTGTTGACTATGTTCCTCCACTCTCTCCTTGCCCATAGTGTTTCTTCGGAGAAGTCTGATGTCAGCCTGATTGGTTTTCCTTTGAAATTGATCTGTTTCTTCCCTCTTGTCAGCTTCATTACTTTTTCCTTGTCCTGGATTCTTGGGAGCTTTACTATTATTTGTCTTGCTTTATTTTTCCTTTTGTCGTGGAAGTTTGGTGTTCTTCTTGCTTCTTGTATATCAATTTTTAGCTCCTTCTTCACTTTTGGGAAGTTCTCTTCAATTATCTCTTTGAATATTTTCTCTGTTCTTACATCTCTCTCCTCTCCTTCTGGTATTCCTATAACTCTTATATTTCCTTTCCTCATGGAGTCAGATAGTTCCCAAAGTTCTTCTTCGGTCTTTTTCCTTCTTACTTGTCTTTCCTTTTCTGTTTTGGTTCTTTTTATTTCAGTGTCGTCAAGAATACTTATTCGTTCTTCCTTTTCATCTATTCTGCTTTCATTGCTTTTCCCAGAGTTCTTTAGTGCCTCCATTAATTCTTTGATCTCCTGCATTTCTTTTACTTCCCTCTTTAGGGACTCAATTTCATTCTTCTGATCGTTGATTATTTTTCCCTTATCATTGTTTTCCTTTATGACTTCTGTCATTTTTTTATTTCTTTATTTTTTTTTAATAGAGGCATGCTTTATTTATTTATTTATTTGTTTGTTTTGTTTATACATGCACTGGGTACAGTCAGAAGCGTGGGAGGGTGAGAGAATTCACCAGAGCCAGAGCGGGGAGCAGAGCAGGCAGAAGGACCGAAGTACACTGCTGAGGGGAGCAGCGGGTGGCAGGAGAGGTCTGCGTGCCATGTGGGGCCTTCCTCCTGTGGCCGGGGAGCAGCTGGGGATCGAACCGGCTCCGCAGAGGCCTCAGGCAGCTTCACAACCCAGCGCTCAACCGCTGCGCCACCGGAGAGGCCCTGTCATTTTTTAAATTATGGCAATTTTAAATTCTCTTTCAGGAAGATCTTCCAAGTTACTGTCGTTGCAATCTGGGGGTGGTTTTCTTTTTGTGGTGTGCTTTTTTCCTGAGGAGTTGCTAGGTTGCGTGTAGCTCTTCTACTCCCTACTGTCTGTTTTCTAATTTGCCATATGCATTGGGCCACTCTGTTGCTGGGACTGGCCAGGATCTTGGGTGCACTTCTCCGCTCCCCTCTGGCTCCTCTGGAAGCCATCTGTCGGTTTCAAGCAGTCTTTACTGAAGAAAGGTCCCTGTTCTAAAATGCCGATACGGGGACACACTCCCCTGCGCACCGGTCTGACCCTGCGGTGGGTTCCTGCTCCCTCTCTGGGCTTGGGCTGCAGGCCAGAAGGGGGCTGGTGTGGGCAAACTTCCCAGCTCACCTCTGGCTCCTCCGGGAGCCTTCTGCTGGTTTCAGGCAGTCTTTACTGAAGAAATGTCCCTGTTCTAAAATGGCGATGTAGGACGCACTCCCTGCGCGCCCAGTCTGTCCTGGCGGTGGGTTTCTGCTCCCCCTCTGGGCTTGGACTGCAGGACAGAAGGGGCCTGGCTTGGGTGAACTTCCCAGCTCACCTCTGGCTCTTGAGGGAGCCTTCTGCTGGTTTCAGGCAGTCTTTACTGAAGAAATGTCCCTGTTCTAAAATGGCGATGTGGGGCGCACTCCCTGATCCCTGGTCTCAGGCACACTCTTCTGCGTTCCCGGTCTGCCCCGGCCATGGGTGCCCGCTCCCACTCTGGTCTCGGACTGCTGGTGAGAAGGGGCCTGGCATGGGCGAACTTCCCAGCTCACCACTGTCTCCTCCAGGAGCCTTCTGCTGGTTTCAAGCAGTCTTTTCTGAAGAAAGGTCCCTGTTCTATGGGGTGTAGGTGATTATTTTTTCTGGTCGCTAGGTGGTGCCAGAGATCTCTCCCAGTGTCCTTGGGGAGCTGTTTTTTTCACCCCGTGGGACGGGGAACTGAGTGGGAGTGGTGGAGAAAGCCTCAACGGCTTTGGGGTGGTGTGTCTGCCTTGTGCCCCACCGTCGTGGGGAACCCACGCCCCGAATTTCTTGCCCCGGGTCTCAGTTCCAAAGCCCTCAGGTCCAGGACGTGGGCTGTAGCCCAGTTCATTGTCCGCAGTAATGGCGCCTTTTGCACCCTGCTCCTGTGTTCGGGCGCCTGGTTTCTGATTACTCAGTGAGGGACATTCACCTCAGTTAGGGCCCCTGCGCGTCTCTCTGCAAGCCTAGGTCGCAGGCGTGGGGACCTGGGCATCCGCGATCTGTGTTTGCTTTTCAAGCATTTGCTTTGCGTGTGCAGCCGCGATCTGTGTTTGCTTTTCAAGCATTTGCTTTGCGTGTGCAGCTTTTCTGCGCAAGCTTACCAGCTGGCCTGGGGCTGTTTGTAGGTCTCCGGGAGTCTTTGTTTTTCTCTAATGGCGCCTGGAGCAGTTCGCTCACCTCCGCATCCTGCAGGGTTCTGCACAGCTCCAGTTCACGGGGTGTGGTGGCTGAAATAGTTCCTTTCCACTCACAGTCTTGCTTGATGCGTAGTTTGTTCTTGTCGGTTGTTTCAGTGTTTTTGTTTTGTTTTGTTTTTTTCCTCCTTTCTGTTGGTCGGAGATGCTGACTTTGTGGGTGGGGGGGGGTAGCAGGGTTCTGCACTTTCCTCCCTTCTAGTCCTCTTTTATGGCAACTTTCTTCTTTGGGTAGTTTGCTGGAGTCGTCCGTTTATCTTCCGTGTCCCAGTTCTCACTGGGTCCTGCCGCTTTTTCTCCCTATTAACTTTTTTTTTAATGGGAGATCTTACTCGCAGCGTTTCCTCGCCACCTTGTTGATCCTCCCCGAGACGTTATTATCTTATTTAACCAAATGATTCAGGCCATTCTCTTAGTCCGTTGGTTATTCAGAGTGTAATTCCTGTTTTGGCTGTAGAAATGGGTTTCTCTCCTTTTGTTCTCAAGATAAGGTAGTGGGACAAGTGATATTATACAAAGAGGCTTCTGTAATTATGGTGTTTGAGAGGTATTTTTCTGTAAAAGTTATATAGTATCATACTGTCTGTGTTTGACTAGCCATCAGCATCAGTGACTTATATTCAGATTTTCCTCCTTTCATAGTCTAAAACTTAGAGTACAGTTAGACAGCTAGAATACATTGTGGAAGATAGATAGATAGATAGATAGATAGATACAATGTATCTACAATGTAAAAAGAAAGAAAAGATAAAATGTAACAGGAAAGATTTAAACTTGAAATAAAGGAGAATTTCCTGAATTCTGAGGTGAAGGGATTAAACAATGATTAAGAGCTCACTATGTATCTACACTTTATATATATATATCAAATTATTTAATTCTGCTAATCACCACATGAGGGAGGTATTATACTTCTCATTTTATATAAAATGATTATAAATTTAGACTGAGTGAATTAGAAGTGTCTGAGCTCTTCCTCTGAGCATGGGGAAGCCAGGATTCCAAACTTGGTTTGTCTTTCCCCAAGTTTTATGTTTGTTTTTATTGCCATAGCTAGAATGTTTTTCGAGGGTGTTTTTTTTTTCCTCTTAAAGTTTAAAAATTTATTCATGACATTCCAAGATCATTTAATTTAAGTCTAGAGGTAAACACAATAGAGAGAGATATGTCCTAGATGTTAGGAAATCTGCTCTGAAGTTGTCCTTAGTTTCTATGAGTGACAGCACTGATACAATTGTTGGCTTCCCCTGGACTTTGTCATTGGGAAAGTACTATTTATATGCAAGATGTTATTATTGAATAAGAAAATTTCACCTTGAAAGACCTATACAAAGAAAATTATAAAACACTGTTAAAAGAAATTGAAGAAGACACAAAGAAATGGAAAGATATCCCCTGCTCAAGGATTGGAAGAATCAACATTACTAAAATGGCCCTCCTCCCAAATGCAATATACAGATTCAATGCTATTCCAATGAAAATCCCAATGACATTCTTCAAAGAAATAGAACAAATACTGATGAAATTCATATGGAACCACAAAAAAACCACAAATCGCCAAAGCCCTACTGATTACAACAAAGGAGAAAGGAAGCATCACACTTCCAAACTTCAAGCTATACTACAAAGCCATAATAATTAAAGCAGTTTGGTATTAGAACAAAAACAGACACACAGACCAATGGAACCGAATAGAGATACCAGAAATAAAGCCACACTTATATGAACAACTAATCTTTGACAAAGGAGCAAAGACTATGCAATGGAACATGGACAGTTTATTCAATAAATGGTGCTGAGAAAACTGGATCTCCACACGCAAAAAAATGAAACTAGACCACTACCTCTCACCATGCACAAAAATCAACTCAAAATGGATAAAAGAACTGGACATAAATATATAGACATAAAATACATAGAAGAAAATATAGGTAAAATGCTACAAGACATACATTTCAGAAACATCTTTAAAGACTCATCACCCAAAGCAGTGATAGTGAAGGCAAAGATAAACACCTGGGATTACATCAAACTGAAAAGCTTCTGTACAGCCAAAGAGACAGTAACCAAAACAGAGAGACACCCCACTGATTGGGAAAAAATCTTTGCACTCCAGTCAACTGATGAGGGACTTATCACAAAGGGACTGAACTCACACGGCTCAACAAAAACAAAATAAACAATCCAGTCAAGAAATGGGCAGAAGAACTCGAAAGACATTTCTCCAAAGAGGAAATGCAAGTGGCCAACAGGCATATGAAAAAATTTTTCAACATCCCTTATAATCAGGGAAATGCAAATCAAAACCACACTGAGATACCACCTTACACCAATAAGAATGGCACATATCAAACAAAACAAGCAACAACAAATGCTGGCAAGGATGTGGTGAAAAAGGAACTCTCCTACATTGCTGGTGGGAGAGCAAGCTGGTCCAGCCACTGTGGAAAGCTGTCCGGAAGCTCCTCAGTCTACTAAAAATGGAGCTACCATACGATCCGGCAATTCCACTGAAAGGGATCTACCCAAAGGATAAAAAAACAGTGATTCAAAAGAGCACCTGTACACCTATGTTTATTGCAGCACTATTTACAATAAGTAAAACCTGTGAACAACCCAAATTCCCCAAAATAGATGACTGGATCAAGAAGATGTGGTAGATATACACAATGGAATATTATTCAGAAATCAAAAAAGATAAACTCATGCCATTCGCAGCATCGTGGATGGAGCTAGAAGGAATTATGCTCAGTGAAATAAGCCAGAAGGAAAAAGAAAAATATCAGATGGTTGCACTTATAATAGGAATATAGGGGAAAAAATAAGACATCAATATAAAAAAAATGAATAACAATACAAACCACAACAAAGCAAAAACAGACAATTATAAACCAGAGACATACGGCAAGGAAGGAGGAGGGAGAGGAGTGAGAGGGAGGGAGGGAGGAGCACAGGGGACTGTGGTGATGGTGCATGGGTGCCTTGGGGAAGGAAATTCTATGGGGACTCAATCTGAGGGGGTGGGGGAAGCAAAGATTGTCTAAAAAATGTAAAAAATGATAAATGTTAAAATTATAAAAGACAAAAAAAGAAAAAAAAGAAAATATCACCTTGTTTTTTTTTTTTTCAGGTAAACGAAAACAATTTAGGATTTTCTCATTACCACTGACTTTACTTGATCTGCTACTCTTGGTAAAGAGTGGTCATTATTAAAAGTCACAAACATGTTAATAAAGAAGACATGGATAGTCAACATTACATGCATCTGGTGTCTTGCTTAGGGTATTATTGAACTTTTAGAACAAGAAAGAGTGTAAATGGCTCTGGTATTATGGCAAAACCACAGTCTTAATTTTATATTCAACCCAGATCACGGTTCTTTTTTTTAAAAACATGTCCTCATGAAATGATCTGACTCCTTCCCTTTTGAGCAGGTATAGTTGAATACCTACCTGATGATTGAAAAAACAGTCTGAGAGGTTTTAAATCTTGCCCAAGTTTGCAGAGGGGTCCCATAAAGATGGCCTAGAGAGCAGAATCATCTCTAAGTACATCTCTTCCCACTGCAGAACACCAAACAAGCCATCTTTTTGGAAAGGTCTCATTTTTATGGGACTGCTTAGCTTTGTCTCCCCCAGCTTGGACATAATTGCTCCTTTTGCTTTCAAAATCAATTGCCATTTTCAGTCTAAAATGATTCTCTGAAGTAAAAGAACCTTACGTAACAGTCTCCTCTGAGAGATGATAAAACATCTGCATTGCACCTGCTGGCCCCACATCACCATATCTAAAACACTTAGATAAATCTTCTGGTTTCAGAACCAGATTGGTCATTGCTTTTTGATGGAAACTGCTTTCAGCAGTTGTTTTTACATCAAGCATTTAGGGCCTGCTATTTTATTTATCATTCAATAAACTAAAATGGGAAGAGAATCACAGGTCTCTGATTATATCTTTGATTATATCTGGAATGAGCCTCCACTGCAAATTCTTTACAGTCATTTGTAAAGGAAATTATGGAAAGGATTTAGATATCAGATTGACTAGACAATCTTGTGAAACTATCATCTTGTGGTAACTTATTGGTCAATTGAGAGAGAAGTAGCTAAATACTTGATAGTGATCAACATAGGCAGCCACTTAAAAATCAGTTTGCATACACTACAAAATCAAGCAGAAGCCGTGTTTGGCTCAGGAGCCCACACATTGCAAACTACTGGTCTCTTCCATACTTAACTAAAAATACCTGTCACCTGTTAAATAAACAGGTTGTTTGCATTATTTACTATTTTTCTATTTTTTAAATTTTAATTTATTTATTTATATATATTGTGCATCATTGTACATTTTTGTACAATATTTGCTTTCTCCTCTCAGGTCATATTTTACTATTTCAAACACTGCTACAGCTAAAAATCCTACTAGTCATGTTTTTGTTCGCTTGTTCCAATAGAATCTTAGAAGGGAAATCAAGGTTAAAACTTATTTGCATTTAAAATTGAGATATATAATGCCAAGGTACCCTTTGCAAAAGTACTGTTTATACTTACATTATTAGTGTATAAGAATACTATTTCATTAACCCTTGTAAAAACTTGATGTTATCAAACTTTTTAGTTTTCATCTACCTATTGGGTAAAAATAATGCTGTCTTCAATAGAGGGGTTGAGAGGGGTTACAAATCAAGGGAGGGAGGAACCCAAGGGAATGTGGTGATGGTTTATGTGTGGTACGGTGGTAAGGAAAACTATGTCGTCAACAAGGAAATAAGAAACAATTAATAAATTAAAAATGCTGTCTTTCAGTGTAAAAAATAATACAGAACACAGCGAAACAAAAACAGACAATCATAAATCAGAGACATCCTGCAGGGGCGATGGAGAGAGAGGGATCAGAGGGAGGGAGGGAGGAAGGAAGGAGCAGAGGGGACTGAGGTGATGGTGCATGGGTGCATTGGTGAAGGAAATTCTATGGGGACTACATCTGGAGGGGGAGCAAACATTGTTTAAAAATGAACAATGATGTAAAAATAATTAAAAAAATGCTTCCTGAACAATGATATAAGGAAATAAAAAAATATTCTTAATTTATTTCTTATTAATAATGTCAGCGATATTTTAATGTATTTCTTTTTTTTAAATAGTTAACATGGCAATTTTTTTTAAAATTATTTATTTATTTGTACAAGCACTGGGTACAGTCAGAAGCACGGAGGGTGAGAGAATTCACCAGAGCCAGAGCGGAGAGCAGAACAGGCAGACTGACGAAGTACACTGCTGAGGGGAGCAGCGGGCGCCAGGAGAGGTCTGCGCACCACGTGGGACCCTCGCCGGGGAGCCAGGGTTCGAACCGGTGCTGCAGAGGCTGCCGGCAGCTTTGCAACCCAGCGCTCAACTGCTGCGCCACCGGGGAGGCCCTTAATGTATTTCTTAAGCACTTAAATATATTTTAAGTGAACTTCCTGTTCATTTGCCTTTTTGTCCTTTTGTTACTAATTTATAGGAGCAGAGGATTCTGTTTTATAAGTTGCAAAAATTTCACCCAGTCTGTCTCCTGTCTTTTAGTCCTGTTTAGAAATTTCATGTTTTTATTTGAGACAAGAAAAATGTCTCAAATAAAAAAAAATAAAAATTATTAAAAAATCTTTAAAAGTAATCAATTAATTAATTTTATTCCATCATTGTTAATTTTTGGACATTATTTGATTTCTCTATTCAGTTGTTGCCCCTATACTTCTCCCACTACCATAGGATCTGTGGTCCATCTCCCCCATCCTTTATGTTCTTCCCTCCCCTGCTCTGACACTCTCTCACCCCTCACCTCCGTTGTTGTATGCCTCAGATCTATGATCAGCTTAGAAATTTTGTCTTTTTCCTAACCTTTTGTTCAATTTCTGTATATCCCACATATAAGTGAAACCATCCAATACTTATCTTTTTCCTTCTGACTTATTTTGTTTAGCATAATCCCTTCCAGTTCCATCCATGTTGCTGCAAATGGTATGAGTTTATCTTTTTGTTTTTTTTTTAAGATTTTTTTTTATTTATACAAGAGCGGGGGTACAAGCCAACAAGAGCAGAGGTACAGGCCAGATGCGCGGGAGGTTGAGAAGATTCGCCAGAGATAGAGTGGGGAACAGAACAGGCAGACTGATGAAATGCACTGCTGAGGGGAGCAGCAGGTGAGGCAGGAGAGGTCTACTCGCCACGTGGGTTGCTCTGAGGCCAGTGGGGATCAAACCAGCAGCACTGCAGAGTCTGCGGACAGCTTCACAGCGCTGTGCTCAACCGCCTGCGCCACCAGGGAGGCCTGAGTTTATCTTTTTTAATTGCTAAGCAGTATTCCATCATGTATATACACCACATCTTCTTGATCCATTCATCAGTTCTCGGGCATTTGGGTTGTTTCCATATCTTTGCTCTTGTAAATAGTGCTGCAATAAACATAGAAGTTCAGGCTTCCTTTTGAATTATTGCTTTTGTGTTCTTTGGAGAGGAATTGCTGGATCTTATGGTAGATCCATTTTTAAACTAAAAATCTTTCACTTTGTAGTTCCTGGGGGTATTGTGTCTTGCTTGTATGCCTCCACTTTCAGATTAGAAGTATTCCTTTCCATAGTACATTTGACCAAATTCCTGTCAGTATCTGATCATGAAAATAATGATTTCTTTCAATTTCTCTACTTTCTGGCCTTATTACTAGGAGAGAGCAAAATCTATGGTATAAATGTGGTAACTCTACTACTTCTTAGGCTATATAGTAGTTTACTATGAGCTGTCAGTGCTAAAATGGTAGCTTTGAACTTGAAAACAGAGGTTGGAAATAAAAAGGACAAGTATTAAAAACTAGGTTTTGAATAAAATTCCAATGCAGAAAGTAGGTCATTAGGAAATCTGGAATATGAATGGGACAGCTCTGAGAATCTGAGTTTGTGGGATAAATTTGATCAGCAAAGCAAAGCTATTGAAGGGTATGTAAGGTCTGGAAATGAGGATAGACACACCCAATCTAGGAGAATCTATAACTACAGGCTCTGATCCTGTGAGTTACTCTTAAAGACTCACAAACTGTTGCCTGCAATTCTGAAATCCAAAAAACTAGAAAGACCCAGACTTAAAAAAAGGTGTTGTCAAAATGTGATCAAAATGGATATGAGATAGTCTTTTTCTGACTTAGTTTGAAAATTCATAAACTTTGCTGCACAAACAACAATGTGATTGATTTTAAGTTGTTTGCATAACACTAGAGGGTATTGTGTAATATCTGGTGTGAGTACTCCCTACCTCCTTACTTTTCTAGAATTCAAAAAATTCTGAAATCTGAAACATACCAATTTGAAAGCCTCAAGGCTTTCCATTTAGGGATTGTAGAGTTGTGATAAATACCTAACCCAAAACTCAGACAGCATTAGCTTTCTTCTTGCCCCTTTATGGTTTCTAGCTTCACCTTCTAACATTATTCTTAAAAATCTTGTTGTATTTGAATTTTTAGACTCTTAATTTCTCCTGGCAATGGGGGCCAGGATTCCAGTCTTCAAGGAGACTCACAATAATCATTGCTCTCGTACAGTGTTCTCCTACATTAAACCAGAGCATCTCTGAGTGTCCACATAGAAATACAGGTAGTGGTGATGATGTGTGACTTCTGGGCTAGGTCATAAGGCATTTTAGCTTCTGCCTTGACCTTTTGGATCTCTGATTCTGGGGAAAGCAAGTCACTATGTTGTGATGACACTTGTGAGGAGATGCAAAAGGTCTAAGTGGAGAGGAACCAATTTGCCAGCCTTGTGAGTGGAGAGGAACCAATTTACCAGCCTTGTGAGTGAGAAGCCGTGGGAATTGATTGTCTACTCCCATTGAAACATTTAAATGACTGCAGCTCTGCCTAACACCTCAACTGCAACCTCATGAGAGATACTGAGTCACTTTCCTTGTCAAGCTACTCTTATATACTTGATCTACAGAAACTATAAGACTGATAAATGACTCTTGTTCTTTTAGCCATTAAGCCTTTGGGTAATTTGTTATGCAGAAACAGACAACTAATGCAATGAATGATAACTAATGAATGAATTTGGAAAAAGCCCCTACAAGTTTGGAAACTGTTTTCTGCAAAGCCTATGGTCAATGAATAGATCTAATATGGTATTCGATTCCTGTATTACATTTCCTGCATAATTTGTGTATTAATGAAATTTGAGGATCTTATCATTTATTGTACAGTCTATTTTATAAAAGATTTATTTTATTTATGCATACAAGAGCTGGGATGTAGGCCAGAGATGTGTGTTGTGAGAGGATTCACCAGAGACAGAGTGGAGAGCAGAACAGGCAGATCTACTGAAATACACTGCTGAGGAGAGCAGTGGGAATAACAGGAGAGGTCTGCTGAGCCATGTGGGTTAGCTTCCTGGCTAGAGAGCTGCAGTGGCTGCCAAAAGCTTCATGGTGCTGTGTTTAACCCCTTGCACCACCAGGGAGGCCCTATTATACATAGTTTTTATTGACTGTCTATTTTATAACAAACTACTCCCAAACTCAGTGTTTTAAAACAATGATAGTTTACTGTTTCTCATGATTCTATGGGTTGAATGGGCAGTTCTGCTTTTCTTGTGCAGACTCCCTCTTGGAGCTGTATTCACCCAGTGAATCTGCTGGAACTAGAGAGTCTAAGATGGTCTTACCCTCCTCATATCTAGGATGTTGGCAGGGATGTTTAGAAATATGGATCCCCTCTCTCTGCATAGTCTCTGATCAGTATTTAAACCCAAGTTTTTGCTTGACCACTACCTCACGCCATGCACAAAAACCAACACAAAATGGATTAAAGAACTAGACATAAGACCAGAAACCATAAAATACATAGAAGGAAATATAGGGGAAACACTACATGACATGCACCTCAAAGACATCTTTACAGACACATCACCCAAAGCAGTGATAGTGAAGGCAAAGATAAACAGCTGGGACTACATCAAATTAAAGAGCTTCTGCGCAGCAAAAGAGACAATAGCCAAAACAAGGAAAAACCCCACTGACTGGGAGAAAATTTTTGCACACAACACTAATTCTTGCACACAACACTCATCTTACACCAGTGAGAATGACACATATTAAAAAAACTAGTAACAACAAATGTTGGCGAGGATGGGGAGAAAAAGGAACTCTCCTGCACTACTGGAGAGAGTGCAAACTGGTCCAACCACTATGGAAAGCTGTATGGAGATTCCTCAGCCTACCAAAGATAAAGCTTCCACATGATCCAGCAATTCCACTCCTAGGTATTTACCCAAAGGACACAGAAACATTAATTCAAAAGGACACCTGCACCCCTATGTTCATAGCAGCACTATTTACAATAGCTAAGCTTTGGAAACAACCCTAATGCCCAAAATTAGATGACTGGATCAAGAAGTTGTGGTACATATACACTATGGAATATTGCTCAGCATTCAAAAAAGATAAAAACATGCAATTTGCAGGAACATGTATGGATCTGGAAGGGATCATGCTCAGTGAAATAAGCCAGAAAGAAAAAGAAAAATACCGGATGGTCTCACTCATAGCAGGATTTTAGAAAACCTAAATAAAGGACCAGGAAAAAGAATAACTATAATAAAGAAAATATCAAAATCAACAAACAACTATAAACCAGAGACACACTATGGGGGTGGGCAGGGAGAGGAGGGATTGGGGTCAAAATTAGGGGGGTGCAATTGTATGGGGACTATAACCAAGATGAAAATGCATACATTGTGCAAAAATGAAAAATGATGTAAGAATTATATATTAAAAAAAACCCAAGTTTTTGTTTCCTAGTTCTTAGGGGAGAAAAGGTGGAAATGATGAGGAATCACCACCACTGCCTAATTCTATATGGACACTCAAGGAAGCTCTGATTTAATGTAGGAAGATACTACACATGGGTAGTGTAGGCTCTGGAGCTTTCACAGTGTCATTTCTCTCAAAATTTAAAGATCAAAGCAAGTCACAAGGCCATCCCAGTTTCAAAGGGATTACCTCTTTTTTTTATTTTTCATTTTTTTTTTATTTTTAAGATTTATTTATTCTTTTTTTTTATTTTTAAGGTTTATTTATTTATACAATTACTGGGGTACTGTTCAGAGGCGTGGGAGGGTGAGAGAATTCACCAGAGACAGAGTGGGGAGCAGAACAGGCAGAGGGACCAAAGACTAAGCTAAGGGGAGCAGGGGGCGTGACAGGGTTGGTCTGCTGCACTGTGTTGATTTCTCCCTGGCCGGGTGGGAATGGAACCCGTGCTGCGGAGTCTGCAGACAGCTTTACAGCGCAGCGCTCACCAGCTGCACCACCGGGGAGGCCCAAAGGGATAACCTCTTTGTTGGCGAAGGATTACAGGGTCACAGGCACAAGAAGAAGTACTACCTGTGGTTGGACCAGTTTGCACTCCCACCAGCAGTGCAGGAGAGTTCCTTTTTCTCCACAATCTCGCCAACATTTGTTGTTGCTAGTTTTTTTAATATGTGCCATTCTCACTGGTGTGAGATGGTATCTCATGGTAGTTTTGATTTTGCATTTCCCTGATTACAAGTGATGTTGAACATTTTTTCATATGCCTGTTGGCCATTTGCATTTCCTCTTCAGAGAAGTTTCTTTTTAGCTCTTCTGCCCATTTTTTGACGGGATTATTTTCTTTGCTGTTGTTGAGTCTCATCAGCTCTTTGCAGATTTTTGTGATCAGTCCTTTATCATTAGTGTTGGGTGCAAAATGTTCTCCCAGTCAGTGGGGTTTCTCTTTGTTTTTGTTATTGTCTCTTTTGCTGTGCAGAAGCTCTTTAATTTGATGTAGTCCCAGCTGTTTATCTTTGCCTTCACTATCACTTCTTTGGGTGATGTATCTGTAAAGATGTCTTTGATGTGCAAATCACATAGTGTTTCGCCTATATTTCCTTCTATATATTTTATGGTTTAGGTCTTATGTCTAGTTCTTTAATCCATTTTGAGTTGATTTTTGTGTATGGTGTGAGGTAGTGGTCAAGCTTCATTCTTTTGCATGTAGCAACCCAGTTTTCCCAGCACCATTTATTGAACAAACTTTCTTTGCTCCAATGCATAGTCTTTGTTCCTTTGTCAAAGATTAGTTGACCATGAATCTGTGGGCTTCATTTCTGGATTTTCTATTCGATTCCATTGGTCTGTATGTCTGTTCTTGTGCCAATACCATGCAGTTTTGATGATTATGGCTTTGTGATATAGTTTGAAGTCTGGGAGTGTGATGCCTCCATTCCCTTCTTTCTTCTTCAGGAGAGCTTTGGCAATTCAGGGTTTTTTTGTGATTCCATATGAATTTCATCAAAAATTGTTCTATTTCTTTGAAGAATGACATTGAAATTTTGATTGGAATAGCATTGAATCTGTATATTGCTTTTGGTAGGATGGCCATTTTAATAATGTTTATTCTTCCAATCCATGAGCAGGGGATGTCTTTCCATTTCTTTGTGTCTTCTTCTATTTCTTTTAACAGTGTTTTATAGTTTTCTTTGTATAGGTCCTTTACCTCTTTTGTTAGATTTATTCCCAAATATTTGATTTTTTTTTGTTTCAATAATAAAAGGGATGATTTTTTTGATTTCTTCTTCTTCCAATTTATTGTTTGTGTATAGGAAGGCTACTGACTTGTGTGTTGATTTTGTATCCTGCCACTTTACTGAACTGATTGATGAGTTGAATTAGTTTTTCTGTGGAGTTTTTGGGGTTCTCTATGTATATTATCATATCATCTGCAAATAGTGATAGTTTGACTTCTTCTTTTCCTATTTCCATATGATCCAGCAATTCCACTCCTAGGTATTTACCCAAAGGACACAGAAACATCAATTCCAAAGAGCACCTGCACACCTATGTTTATAGCAGCACTGTTTACAATAGCTAAGCTTTGGAAACAGCCGAAATGCCCAAAAATAGATGACTGGATCAAGAAGATGTGGTACATATATACCATGGAATATTACTCAGCATTCAAAAAAGATAAACACATGCAATTTGCAGCAACATGGATGGCACTGGAAGGGATCATGCTCAGCGAAATAAGCCAAAAAGAAAAAGAAAAATACCGGATGGTCTCACTCATAGCAGGAATCTAGAAAACTTAAATAAGGGACCAGGAAAATGAATAACTATAAGAAAGTGAAAATCAAAATCAACAAAAACTATGAACCAGAGACACTTTTTGGGGGTGGGGGGCGGGAGGGGAGGGATTGGGGTCAGAATGGGGGGGTTGCAATTGTATGGGGAATATAAAAATAAAATTTATTATAAAAAAAATAGAAGAAGTACTACCTGGGGGACATTATTATAATGACATGCCACATGTTTCTTTAGGAGAAATTATAAGTAAATATTAATTGATAAGATTCTAGCTGCCTGCATTTCTGAGTGCAGAAGAACTGAAAGACCCAGAACAATTTATCTTTCAGATATACATGTATTGACAATATATACTGTCTCTAGGGAATCAAATTATATAATTGCTTACTTGAGACAAAATATATACTTTATAATTTTTCTCTTCAAATTCACTTCTATAGGATTGTGAAATGAGTGTTCTATATAAATCAACAAAGCAATAGATATTTCTTCAGTGCCTCCTGTGCTTAGAATTCTTCTATTTATCCCTGAGGTACTCTGCTGGGAGATAAATGTGGCAGGCTCTGTGAATTATTGATGCTCTCTGCAGCTGTGCCTATGGATCCCACACTCTCTGCCATAACAACTGCCCTCAGAGTGTTTGATAGGGCATCTGAGTCCTATTGGACTCCACCTGTTTTCCTGTTACACACTTTAACATATGGCAAAAATGCCAAAAGTGAACTTTCATGCTTTAAAATAATTGGAGTAGGTGTCAGAGGGGGGTTATGGAATTGTCTGTCTGTACTTTATGTGCAGAACAAAGTATTGAGCGTTAAGTTTCAGAGACCTGAGTAAGACATAAGAGATGGAACCATAGAGCTAGAAGGGAAACTGCAAATCATCTATCCATCTTTCTCATTCAAAGGAAAAGAAAATTGAGACTTAGAGACACTAAGTGACACAGTAATGCTAAAATATTTCTTTTAAAACAGACTTGATGCTACGACTTAAGAATTCTGACTTGCTGTCTAATGTTCTGCCATCTTAAGCTCTCATAGAAGGAAGAGGAATGATAATATCAAAATTTATTGAGCATTAACTTAATGTGTTCCAATCAGTGTGCTGAATTTGGGAGTTTCTCAATGAATTTTCTTAAAAACTAGGAAGATTTTGTTAGTATGTCCAATTATAGAGGAGGAGAACTTAAATAACTTTCTCAAACTCCCAAGACTAAGGATTTTAGAAGCAGGTTCTTATCCAGGCATTCTAACTTCAGCAACTGTAGTCTTCATTAATGTTCTATAATCTTACTCTATGAGTGAGGTTGATAATGCTGAAGAAAAAAAAAAAAAAAACAAAACAACCAGCCAGAGGCAGCTTGGAGCCTACTGAGTTTATGTAAAACATTAAAAAAAACTTGATAATTTTTCTTGTCTTTCTATTTTTTTTAAAAATTGTGTTAACATTGGTATGGCTCTATGTAAAATATTTTCAGGTCCTAAGTGAAGATCTAGTTCGAGGCAGAGAACATGGACCTCCTTGGGGATAGAACACAGAGCTTGGCTCATGGTAGAGTTCTAGCCTGTGTTTATTGAATGAAAGTCCAAATTTTTTTAAATATAATTTATTTATTTATATATATTTGACATCATTGTTCATTTTTGTGCAATGTTTGGACTCCACCTGTTTTTCTGTTATACTCTTTAACATATGGCAAAAATGCCAAGAGTGAACTTTCATGCTTTAAAATAATTGGAATAGGTGTCAGAGGGAGGTTATGGAATTGTCTGTCTGTACCTCTCAGGTGTAGTCCCCATAAAAAATAAGTCCAAAAAAGAAAGTCCAGATATCTTGATTCTTGGTGAATAAAGTCAGTAGAACACACATTATGATAAGATATTTTTCTCTTGTTCTGCACAGTGCTGATGACAATCTGATCACGCGTAAATTAAATCTAGCCATTATATAGCGTGAGCAATAGATCAAGTTTCCATACTCTGCTTTAGAAATGCTTAGATGTGGGAGATATTCATTTATTCATTGTTTCATTCAAGACATCAAGCATAAACTATGCTCAAGAAGACAGGCACTGAGCCACTTCAGGGCTACAGTTGGAAGCTGTCTTTCTCTTCCTCCGAGTTCTGAGTTTGTTATCATATTTATTGTGGCTCATGGTTGTTTATTTAATTTTTCTTCAGGTAGCAACCAAAGTTTATATAGCCTCATTTAAATTCATGGCACAACAAAATGTAGAAAGTTTTAATTCTAATGTAAATTTTGATCTAGTATTTTTAAAAGGGATCCAAGAAAGATGGAACACAAATTTGCCACTGGTCAATTTGAATGAAAATTTATATTGCCATATTAGAGGGTGATGTAGCTTCATTTTTTTCTCCTATATTATAAAATCCCAAAAGGTACTTATGGTAAATGAAAGGATCTTTCTAAGTGGGGCTTCAGATACCCAGTTCATCTAAGGTTGTTGCACGCATTCACAGCAAACTGGCAGCAGGAAGAGACCATCGAGGGTGTCATACATGTGAGGTGTTAATGAGAGAGACATGAAAGTTACACCCCGTTTCTACAAATATTCCTTTGACTAGAACTTGGTTACATGGACAAGACCTAACTGTGGGGGAGCCTGGAAAATGTACAACACTGTATGCTCAGGAAAAAGGGGGAATAGTTGAAAAGGGGGAGAAGGACCCATTTTAAAGCCTATCCATTTTCTTTTTTTTTTCCAGTGCAAGGATTTTTATTTATTTATTTTTATATTTTACTTATTTATACAAGCACTAGGTACAGTCAGAAGCGCAGGAGGATGAGAGAATTCACCAGAGCCAAAGCGGGGAACAGAACAGGCAGATTGACGAAGTACACTGCTGAGGGGAGCAGTGGGCAAGACAGGAGAGGTCTGCCGCGCCATGTGGGACCCTCGCCGGCAACTGGGGATCGAACCAGCGCTACAGAGGCTACGGGCAGCTTTGCAGCCCAGCGCTTAACTGCTGCGCCACCAGGGGAGGCGCAAGGATTTTTATTTTTTTGCGTAGAAGGATTGGGGTGTAGGCCAGAGGGGAGGGAGAGGATTCATCAGAGACAAAGTGGGGAGCAGAAAGGTGGATCTACTGAAATACACTGCTGAGGGGATCAGCAGGTGAAACAGGAGAGGTCTGCTGTGCCATGGGTTAGCTCCCTGGCCAGGATCTGGATTGGGGTCAAACTCAGGCCCCCAGGGAGAGTGGTAGCACTGAGGCTTAACCACTAGGCAACCACAGAGGCCCCATTTTCTTGAATTTATGTAAACATTTATAAATTAAATTTTTCATCTCATAAGACTAAAAAATTATATTGCTAAGGTTCTTTTGAAATCACGAACCCTTTTGTTGTATAGCTGAGATGTGAAGTCCAGAGAGGTCAAAAAACTTGCTTAGGCTCTTAAGACTAGAGCTCAGAATTTACTTGGTTTTCTCTTCTATTTTAATTTGAAATAGTATCAATAATATCTAAAAATAATATCAATAATATCAATATTAGTTCTTAATATATTTTATACTTTAACTTCACACAGAACAGTTTTGTTAAATTCATTTTGTAGAGAGCCAGATACGAATATATTTTATTTATTTTTTAAAATTAATTTTATATTTCTTGGTCAAAAAGCTTCTCATTATAACCTTTAGATGGCATAAGTTAGCTAATTCAAGGCTATTTTTTAGATACAGTAATTATAGAAGGTTCAAGAAAAGTTTATGGAAAAAAAGAACATTGAATAATAACCTAAGAAAAGTACACATGTTATCAGGAAAGTCTGCTGGCATTTTGAACCAATATTCGGTATGAGGCTTAATGTACAAAAATTTGGAAATTTTTCTAGGAGTTCTCTAAATTCTGGCAATGTCAGGAGTCATTCTTGGGACAGATTTTCAAATAAGAATTGAAATTGGAGAAAACTTTCTGAGATAGATAGAGTGAATCTGGGAGGTAGGAGGTCTCAGTTTTCCATGAGTTACCAAATATTCAAAACAAGTTTTCTCTCCATTAGTTATACTGCTTATTTCAGATCCTCATGGCAATTGCTAATTATTATAGACCTCACCAGGGCCTTCTAAAGACCTATATGTTGAGTTTTGCAAAGTATTTTATGTACCTCTGTAGGATGATGCTGTAGCACAATGCTTTGTCTTTGTTGGGGCTACAGCAATTATTTATGGAATTTTCCACTTGATTTTCTTTTCTCTTATTCTTATCCCTGGAGGTTGTAAACTCTTTCCTAAGATATTGTGGAAAAGTAGTATGTATTTACCCTATGTCTTTTATGCTGACCAGTGCTCTTGAAGTCAGCATTAGGAATCCTAGGCACATCTGCTCATTTATCTTTCTGCTGTGAGCATATGCAAATAACCATCATATACACCAAAGAGATGAAAATGTGTTAAATTGATGAAGGACATGGTAAAAATGTTCCTCTATTTTCACTTAGAGTGTGCTCTTTGGCTACGCTGTCTTTAATTTTCAAAAGTCTGTGATTTTATAATAAATATTAGGATCTGAATTAGAGTTTGAGCATATACTAACTTTATTTTTCCTGGCAATGTCAGTTTCCAAGTTTATGTAATAATATATACAGTAGGCAAAGTAAATTGGTGTTCTTGGACACAAATTTTTTTTTTCTGGTGATTTTCATATGATGAAACATGAAAGATAAGATGATTTCTCATATTGGAAAATAAGTTATGACTAGGAAGTCTATTTCCATTTTGGTACATCTTATAGCACAGTTTTTAGTAGGAGAGAACAGAGCACATGAATTGTTCCCCACTAGGGGACATGGCAAGTGCAGTTCCTATTGAGTGTATGCAGGAAAATTGTAAGAAAATTTGGATGTGGATCAGTGGAGAATTGATTACTCCATTGATAACTATGATTCTAGTTTATTGGTGCAGTCACTATTATGTTTCCTAGAACAAAGTATGATATCATGAAATTATGTTATGGCTTCACCATACCCATTATATTTAAAAAAAAAATTTCTTTTTATAAGATCCATGTATCTATGCATACAAGAGATAGGGTACAGGCCAGAGGCACGGGGAGTGAGAGGATTCACCAAAGACAGAGTGGGGGAACAGAACAGGCGAATTGACTGAAATGCACCATGAAGGGAGCAGCGGGCAAGACAGGAGAGGTCTGCTGCGCCATGTGGGCCAGCAACCTGGCTGGCCTGGGATTGAACTTGTGCTGTGCTGCCGTGGCTGCGGATAGCCTCATAGTGCTGTGACATAACCACTTGTGCCACCAAGGAGGCCCTGTATTTCAAAATTATATCTAAATTTGATATGGAAATATCTTCTGTAGAATGTAGAATTTTCTACACCCAATCGCTTAGATAATTTTCTCCCACTCCAAATACAAAATCATTTCTTATCTTTCAGTTTTAGATTTTTTTCCTCTTTTGTCCTTATTCTAATTTAGACCCATAGTTTTTCTTCTTTCCATTCTGAAGAATAGGTATTTTCACCCATGCCAAACAATTATTTAATTAAGAGTGTGTTTAGCACATTGTCATACACAATGAAGGCTATGAGAAGAGGTTTGCTGCATACTGGCCTAGTACTTGGGAACTGGACTTAGACTGCCTGAGTTTATACACATATTTTGCTAGTTGGATAAACATGGATAATTTCACTTCTGTGATGGGAAGGTGACAATAAAAATACTTCTATCAAAGATTGTTGATATAATTTATTGAGATAATTAAGGTCAACCACTGAATATATTACCTAATAGATATTAATAGTTTTATTTATAATTTGAATTCATTATTATTAAAGAGTATTAAATATGAAGCTTGTCCTAAGGACATTCACAGTTCAAATTGAATTAGCATTCATAACAAAACTATAGACAATAGTATAAAATAACAAAATTAAATGATGTAGATTGTGATATTGGCAATAAGTTCTAACTATGGAGGAACTCATGGAGGATGCAGGGATTCAGATGAGACTTGAAAAGTGGATAAGGTTTGGGTCTGCAAAGAAGAGATACAAGATTCTCTTGTGTAGACAACATGTGCTACGGTTAGTTTTTCTTGAGTATAAGAGATTTAGGATTTTTCCTTTTTTAATGGATAAGCTACTTCTAAGGTTAAGTTCTGGCAAGATGAGGAAAATTGTTGCTTCAGGACCTTGGGGTTTGATGAATTCATTCTTTGGGGATTAATAGATTAAATGAATGAGTACCAGAAATGGTAATTAAGCAATATGATAGGACTATGGCATATCAATGATTAATGGGATGCCTCAGGTGAACACAGAGGTACAAGGCAGAGCTGAGAGCTCTTGGTGTACCAAAGAAGTGTCATTAATCAGCATTACATCATGCTAGAGAGTAGTTTATTGAAATTCTAAAATAGGTACTTAGAATAACTTTAAAAGCACACTTTTAAACATGCACAATTGATTCTAGTGAAGTTCTATGCCAGAAATGAATTTTAACCTTCCAGAGGACTGTAACCCAAGGGGGGAAAAAAGCTGAAAGTAGCCCATTGACACAGAGTGACTCTGCCAACTTTACCTTCTTAAAACCGTTCTTTTCATTGGAAACCACAGTAGAGACCAGCAAAAACAGAAATGAAATCTTGGCAGTGCTTCTTCCTGCCTTATGTGCCTTGTAATGTAGCCCAAGCTGTCAGCCAAGGCTGGCTTTTTCTTCCACACCAGATCACCAAGGATTGTATAAAGGAAGGGATTGTGGACAATACACAAGCATATATTGAATTTGGGACATTCTATTTCATCTATGCATGAAAGAGAAAAGAGGGAGGTTGGGGAGTTGTGGTTGGGCAAAGGAATCAGGTCTTCCATTTTGAGCTGCTATGGTGGGTTCATCTCAGTAGGGGTGTAGCTCAGCATCAAGCATTGAAATAAAGTGGTTAAAAAGAGGCCAACATTCATGTGTATTTGGACTATTTGTTGGGTATCTCAGCATTTAGGGGAGAACTCAAGGTTTGGGTAGGAGATGAGGGCAGAAGCATGCGGTACAGAGCTGATACAACTGAAGGCTCCAAAGAACATGGTGCCTAGAATACCTGGTAAGGAGCTGTCTGCCACCTACACACTTTCTTGCTTAAGCCTTCTTCCCTATGCTTGGATGCTCCTCCTCCAATGGGCTCTGATATTAATTCATGAGAATTAAATAATTAGATACTTTTCCTCATTACTTTTTATATTGAGAAAAAAATCAGAATTGTGATCTCATCGTAAAACAAAACAAAACAAAGCACCTTTGCCCTCCTCCCCACAGAATTCTGTTCTGATCATATATTTTTTTAAAGATTTACTTTTTATTTATTTTTTTTTTTTTTATAAATTTTATTGTTATATTCCCCATACAATTGCCGCCCCCCATTCTGACCCAATCCCTCCCCTCCCGCCCCCCCCCCTAAAAGTGTCTCTAGTTCATAGTTTTTTGTTGATTTTGATTTTCACTTTCTTATAGTTTTTCATTTTCCTGGTCCATTATTTAAGTTTTCTAGATTCCTGCTATGAGTGAGACCATCCGGTATTTTTCTTTTTCTTTTTGGCTTATTTCGCTGAGCATGATCCCTTCCAGCGCCATCCATGTTGCAGCAAATTGCATGTGTTTATCTTTTTTGAATGCTGAGTAATATTCCATGGTATATATGTACCACATCTTCTTGATCCAGTCATCTATTTTTGGGCATTTGGGTTGTTTCCAAAGCTTAGCTATTGTAAACAGTGCTGCTATAAACATAGGGGTGCAGGTGTTCTTTGGAATTGATGTTTCTGTGTCCTTTGGGTAAATACCTAGGAGTGGAATTGCTGGGTCATATGGAAGCTCTATGTTTAGTAGGTCCAGAAATCTCCACACAGCTTTCCACAGAGGTTGGACCAGTTTGCACTCCCACCAACAGTGCAGAAGAGTTCCTTTTTCTCCACACCCTCGCCAACATTTGTTGTTGCTAGTTTTTTTAATATGTGCCATTCTCACTGGTGTAAGATGGTATCTCATGGTAGTTTTGATTTGCATTTCCCTGATGACAAGTGATGTTGAACATTTTTTCATATGCCTGTTGGCCATTTGCATTTCCTCTTCAGAGAAGTTTCTTTTAAGCTCTTCTGCCCATTTTTTGACTGGATTATTTTCTTTGTTGTTGTTGAGTCTCATCAGCTCTTTGCAGATTTTTGTGATCAGTCCTTTATCATTAGTGTTGGGTGCAAAAATGTTCTCCCAGTAGGTGGGGTTTCTCTTTGTTTTTGTTATTGTCTCTTTTGCTGTGCAAAAGCTCTTTAATTTGATATAGTCCCAGCTGTTTATCTTTGCCTTCACTATCACTGCTTTGGGTGATGTGTCTGTAAAGATGTCTTTGATGTGCAAATCACGTAGTGTTTCGCCTATATTTCCTTCTATATATTTTATGGTTTCAGGTCTTATGTCTAGTTCTTTAATCCATTTTGAGTTGATTTTTGTGTATGGTGTGAGGTGGTGGTCAAGCTTCATTCTTTTGCATGTAGCGACCCAGTTTTCCCAGCACCATTTATTGAACAAACTTTCTTTGCTCCAATGCATAGTCTTTGCTCCTTTGTCAAAGATTAGTTGACCATAAATCTGTGGGTTTATTTCTGGATTTTCTATTCGATTCCATTGGTCTGTATGTCTGTTCTTGTTCCAATACCATGCAGTTTTGATGATTATGGCTTTGTAGTATAGTTTGAAGTCTGGGAGTCTGATGCCTCCATTCCCTTCTTTTTTTTTCAGGAGAGCTTTGGCTATTCGGGGTTTTTTGTGATTCCATATGAATTTCATCAATAATTTTTCTATTTCTTTGAAGAATGACATTGAAATTTTGATTGGAATAGCATTGAATCTGTATATTGCTTTTGGAAGGATGGCCATTTTAATAATGTTTATTCTTCCAATCCATGAGCAGGGGATGTCTCTCCATTTTAAAGATTTACTTTTTATTTATACAATAGCTGAGGTACAGTCCAGAGGCATGGGAGGGTGAGAGGATTCACCAGAGACAGAGTGGGGAGAAGAACAGGTGGACAGACTGAAAGCACTGCTGAAGGAAGCAGAAGGCGAGACAGGAGAGGTCTGCCACACCATGTGGGAATCTGCCTGGCTGGCCGGGAATCGAACCCGCGCTGCAGAGGCTGTGGACAGCTTCACAGTGCTTCACTCAACTTGTGGCGCCACCGGGGCAGCCCTGTTCTGGTCATATTGATTCAGATCTCTTTATACCTCATTTAAATGCATATTAAAAAATAACTTTAACCTTACTTCATCCTTTGTAATGGGTTGAATTGTGGCCTTCCCAAAAGATATGTTCACCTAAAACATGTGCATGTGAGCTTTTTTGGAAAAAAGAATCTTTGTAGACATAATTAAAAATCCTGTGTTCAGATGATCTCTAAATACAATGGTATACAGGTAGCCAACAGGCATGTGAAAAAATGCTTATTATCAGAGAAATGTAATATCTGATATCTATCTATCTATCTATCTATCTATCTATCTATCTATCTATCTATGTATCTGTATGTATGTATGTATGTATGTATGTATGTATGTATGTATGTATCTATCTATCTATCTATCTATCTATCTATCTATCTATCTATCTATCTATCCCAATCTATTCTAAAACCAGAAACAAAAATTGTTGGTGGGAATGTAGATTGGTCTAGTCCTTATGGAAAACAGTATGTAGCAACACATCTGCCATATGATCCAGCAATTCCTCTCCCAAGTATCTAGCTGAAGCATGCAAAAAACACTAATTAGAGGGGAATATATGAACTCCTATATTCATTGAAATACTATTTACGATAACTAAGTCATGAAAAAAAATTATGTACCCAGACACCAATGAGTGAATAAAGAAGATATGGTCTATATACACAATGGAGTACTACTCAGCTATAAAAAAAAGAAGAAATCTTGCTATATGTGACAACATGAATGGAACTGGAGGGGATTGTGCAAAGTGAAATAAGTCAGAAGGAGAAAGACAAACGCCAAATGAATTCACTCAAACATAAAGAAACAAAACAAAAGAACAGGATGACTAAATAAACCAAACCAAGCCAGCCTTTGAAATCTGATTGCAGACGTGAGGATATCAAAGGAGGAGCAGGAGGAGGTAGTAGCAGAGAGGATAGGAGGTCCAGTGGACTATGATGGAAGATATAGTCCTAGTATAAGTCCTAAGATAAGTGCTAGTAAGCACTTTGGTGGTGGGTGTGCTGTGATAGCTTACATTTATAGAGGTTCGTACATATACACCTAAAACTTATAAATTGTTACTTCAATAAATATAATTTAAAAAAAAGAGGAAAAAAGGTAATAAAATAGAATTAAATGACAGATTAAAAAAAATGCAATGATGAGATACTACAGAAGAGAAGAGAGCAAAAGACACAAAGAGGGAAAGACACAAATAAGTAGGTGGTGTAAAGAAGAAGGCAGGGATTGAAGTGATATGTCTATAAGCCATGGATTGCTAATAGACACAAGAAGCTAAGAGAGAGGCATCAAATGGATTCTCCCTCAGAAGCTCCAAAAGGGAAACTTGCTGACACCTTGATTTGGGGCTTTATGCCTCCAGAATTATGAAACAATAAATTTCTTATTTAAAACCATCTAGTTTGTGGTGATTTGTTTACAACAGCAACAGAAAACCCGTAGAACCTTGTAGAGCTTGTGATAAGAAGCAATTTTTAATTGAATGGGCCAAGAAATTTGTTGACTTTGGTATCCCATCATGACCCTCTTCAGTGTACTGTTGAAGTCAGGGTTTCTGGGACCAAGAAAGCAGTGAACTTTGGAATGGATGAATGTATGCATCACACTGCCAGTTTTATTATTTACCATACCATGATACTATTGTGTTCTCCGAAATGGATAGAAGCCTTTCATTCTACGACTCATGGCAACCAAGTGGGTATGATAGCTATCAAATCAATGGGTTGAAATGCTTTAATGACTAGCTAAAATATAATCTTAAATGCAAAGTTATTGTGATCTAAAGGCAACAGTTTTCATTTGAGCTTCTGGTTTCTATGCTTAAACACTTATCAAATCTATCCTTTATCCAGCAACCAAAGTGGTATTTCTAAAATGGGAGCCAGGTCATGCCCACGACCTCATCTACTTGATTTTCTTTTTTTTTTTTTTAATTTTCTTTTTTTTATTTAAATTTTATTTTTATATTCCCCATACAATTACAAACCCCTTATTTTGACCCCAAGCCCTCCTTTCCCTGCTCCCCACCCCCCATAGAATGTCTCTGGTTCATAGTTGTTTGTTGATTTTGATACTGATTTTCAATGACTTTTTTGATACTCAGAATGGAATCTAGACTCTTACAAGTTCTTTGCTAATCTGAGGCCTTATTTCACTAGCTCTTTTGAAACTGTAGAAACATATAGAAATGGTAGCCAAATATTTGTTGGACAAATTGAAAAAAAAAAAAAGGAAATGCACTAGCTCCAAACAAGTTTTAAGAAATCCAATTTCAAAGACTTAGTTACTTAAACTAATTAAATTATATTTCTTTGTACATTTATTATTCCCTAGTCCTTTTGTGCATCCTGTTGAAGGCCCAGAAAAGAGAGAGTTTATTGAAGCTAGGCAATTTGTTGCTTTCAGAAATACTTCAGTGTTCCTTCCCAGCATCAGTATATTTGGCTAACAAATAGAAGACAGACATTTAATAAATATGACTGATTGTTGACTCTTTTTATCACCAATAAAATAGAATGCTTAGCACATTCTAATGAGTAGTTTTCCAATTCGTTACTGTATAATTTACCATTGACCTTTAAAGATTATCATCCTCTCTAACCAGATGGTTCCATACTCCTGTTAGACTATGTTCTAGCTCTTACTCCTTTTCAGGGAGAAATATAACCAGAGTACTAGGTAATAAACCTTTTTTTTAAAACCCCCCACTAGTGCTTTATTTATTAATTTTTTATTAATTAATTATTTTTTTCTCCTTACATCATTGTAGTCCCCATAGTTGTTCCACCACCATATCACCTGAGACCCATCATCATATTACCTTGTGTTCATCCCTCCTCCTCCTTTGCTCTGTGCCTCAGTTCTACGGTCAACTGCTAATTTTGACTTTTTCTTGATCTTTTGTTAGATTTCTCTATATTCCACATATAAGTTGAGACCACCTGGTATTTATCTTTTTTTCCTTCTGCTTAATTTGTCTAGCATAATGCCTTCCAGCTCCATCCATGTTGCTATAAATGGTATGAGTTTGTCTTTTTTTGATCACTGAGTAACATTCCATTGTGTAAAGATAACACAGGTTTTTGATCCATTTGTCTATTTTGGGGCATTTCTCCTTTGTTTTCTTTACTTTTGGAGAAGAATCCTCAAAGATGTTCTGAGTTTTATATAATGGAGTGTTTTGCCTATGTTTTTTTCCTATGTATTTATGGTCTTTTATCCATTTTGAGTTGATTTTTGTGTATGATGTGAAATAGTAGTCTAATTTAATTCTTTTAGATTTTTTTTTAAGATTTATTGATTTATTTATTTATACAAGCACTGGGCACAGTCAGAAGCGTGGGAGGGTGAGAGAACCCACCAGAGCCAGAGCGGGGAGCAGAGCAGGCAGAAGGACGGAAGTACACTGCTGAGGGGAGCAGCAGGCAGCAGGAGAGGTCTGCACGCCATGTGGGACCCTCGCCGGTTGCCAGGGAGCAGCCTGGGATCGAACCGGCACTGCAGAGGCTGTGGGCAGCCTCGCAACCCAGCGCTCAACCACTGCGCCACCGGGGAGGCCCTAATTTAATTCTTTTGCATGTCACCATCTGGTTTTTCCAACACCATTTATTGAAGAGACTTCCCTTGTTCCAGTGAGTATTCTGTGTTTCTTTGTGATAGATTAGTTGACTATATGTTTGTGGTTTTATTTCTGGGTTTTCAACTTGATTCCATTGGTCTGTAGGTATGTTTTTGTTCCAATACCATGCTGTTTTTATTATTACAGCTTTGTAGTATTGTCTAAAGTCTGGGAGTGTAATGCCTCCACTCTTCTCCCTTTTATTCAGGAGACCTTTTGATATTTGGGTTTTTCTGTGGTTCCACATAAATTTGAGAATATTTGTTCCATTTCTTTGAAGAATGATGTTGAGATTTTTATTAGAATTGCTTTGATCTGTAAATTGCTTTTGGTAGGATGGCCATTTTGATAATGTTAATTCTTCCAATCCATAAGCAGGGAATATATTTTCATTTGTTTGTGTCTTCTTCTATTTCTTTTAACAATGTTTTGTAGTTTTCCTTGTATAGGTTTTCACCTCGTTTGTTAAGTTTATTTCCAGATATTTAATTTTTGGGGTACAATTGTAAATGGATGGTTTTCTTAATTTCTTCCTCTTGAGAAGGATTGTTTGCATATAGGAAGGCTATTGATTTTTGTATGTTGATTTTGTATCTTGCTACTTCTCTAAACTGTTATATTTTAAAATTATTTTTCTTTTGGGATTTTTAGGATTCTCTATATTATCATATCATCTGCATAAAGTGATAGTTTCACTTCTTCTTTCCCTATTTGTATTTCTTGCATGTTTTTCTCTTGCCTAATTGCCCTAACTAGGACTTCCAGTACTGTATTGGGAAGCAGGGGTGAGAGTGGAAATCCTTGTCTTGTTCCAGATCTTAATGGGAAGGCTTTCAGTTTTTCATTATTAAGAACAATGTTAGCTGTGGGTTTGTCATATATAGCTTTTATTATGTTAAGATATGTCCTTTTTATTCCAGGTTTTTCAAGGGCCTTCATTACAAACGGATGCTGTACTTTATCAAATGCTCTCTCAGCATTTACTTATATAATCATTAAGTTTTTTTATTTTTATTTTTGTTGATGTGGTGAATTATGTTAATTGATATTTTAATGCTGAACCACCCTTGTGTCCTTGGAATAAATCCCACTTGGCTGTGGTGTATAATCCCTCTAATGCATTGTTGGATTCTCTTTGCTAAGATTTTTACTAAGGATTTTTGCATCTGTGTTCGTTAGGGAGATTGGTCGATAGTTTTCTTTTTTTGTGTCATTTGTTTCATTTTGGTATTAATGTAATGTTGGCCTCATCAAATGCATTTGGTAGTGTTCCTTGATTTTTTTTAAAAAGAATTTTTTAGGATAGGCACTAATTCATTTTTGAACATTTGGTAGAACTCTTTTGTGAAATCATCAAGTCCTAGCTTTTGTTTTTTAAGAGAGTTTTGATTACTTTTTCAATTTCACTGCTTATAATTGGTTTATTTAAGTTTTCTATTTCTTCTTTGTTCAGCTCTGGGTAATTGTAGGGTTCCAAGAATTTTTCCATTTCATCCAGATTGTTGAACTTGTTTGCATATAAATGTTCATCGTAATCTTTGTTTATACTCTGGATTTCTGCTGTCTGTTGTAATTTCTCCTTTTTCATTTATGATCCTTCTTATCTGGGTTTTCTCTCTTTTTCTTTGTGAGTCTTGCTAGGGGTTTGTCTATTTTATTTATTTCTTTATTTAAAAAATCAGCTTTTGGTTTCATTAATTTTTTGGATTGTCTTTTTAATTTCTATTTATTTATTTCTTCTTGTGTTTTTATTATTTTCTTTCTTCTACTGGTTTTGGATTTTTTTTGTTCTTTTTCTAGTTCATCAAGAAAGATATTAGGTTGTTTCTTTGGGTTATTTCTTGCTTTTGATATGGGCTTGTATTGCTATATATTTTCCTCTTAATGCCACTTTTGCTGATTCCTGAATGTTCTGGAAAGTTGTATCATCTTTGTCATTTATCTCAAGGTATTTTTAAAGTAATTTATTTTTTACTTATTTTAAAAATTTTTAATATTTATTTTTGCATAGAAGAACTGGGGTATAGGACAGAGGTCTGGGAGGAGGGGTGAGAGGATTCACCAGTGACAGAATGTGGAGTAGAACAAGTGGGTTTACTGAAATATAGTGCTAAGGAAAGCAGAGGGCAAGACAGGAGAGGTCTTCTGTGCCATGTGGGTTAGCTCCCTGGCAGGAATTGAACTCAGTCTTATATCCCTAAGACTTAATCCTTGGCTACCGGGCAGGCCCCCTGAAGGTATTTTTAAATTTCTTCTGTGATTTCTCATTAACCCAATGGTGTCTCAGTAGCATGTTGTTCAGTCTTCATGTTATGGTCAGTCTCCTTGCTTTCTTTTCACAGTTTATTTCTAGTTTAATGCCTTTATGGTCAGAGAAGATATTTGTCATGATTTCAGTCTTCATGTGTTTGTTGATATTTGTCTTGTGACCTAATATGTGGTCAATCCTGGGGAATGATCCATGCATATTTGAGAAAAATATGTATTCAGTTTTGGGGGGATGCAGTGTCCTGTGATGTTTATTAGGTCCATGTGGGAGATCTTCATTTAGGGCTATGGTGTCCTTGTTTAATTTCTGTCTTGTTGATCTGTCTCTTGGTGAGAGTGGGGTACTGAAGTCTGCTACCACAATGTATTTTCTCCAGTGTCTGTTTTCAGAGCTGATAGTCATTGTCTAATGTATTTTGGTTCTCCCTCATTTGATGAATATATATTGATGAGTGTTATGTCTTCCTGGTGTATTGTCCCCTTGATCATCATATAGTGTTCTTTGGTGTCTCTTGTGATCTTTTTTAGTTTGAAGGCTGTTTTTTCTGCTGTAAGTATGGCTACCCCTGCCCCTGCCTTCTTTTGGGAGCCATTTGTTTGGAATTGTTTTCCAACACTTTACTTTCGATCTTTGCTTATCTTAGAGCTTAAGTATGTTTCCTGAAGGCAGCAGAAGGTTGTATTCTGTTTTTAAATCCAGTATGTTACTTGGTATCTTTTATTGGTGGGTTTGCTCCATTTATGTCTAAGGTGATTATTGATATGTGGGAGTCTATAATTGTCATTTGCTCATCATTTTGTAGTTCTATTCATTACTTTTTTCAGTTCTTCTTGTTTGTTCCTCTGTTGGTTTGGATTTTAAGGCTTCTTGTAATATTTCTTGGAGTGGGGGTTAGTAGTCATGAATTTCTGAAGATTTTGTTTGTCCGAGAAGGTCCTTATTTTTCTCTCATAGAGAAAGAAGAGCTTGCAGTGTAAAGTATTCTTGGCTGGCATTTTTTTTGGTCTTGGAGTTTTTTGAATGTGTCATTCCATTCTCTTCTTTCCTGTAGTGTTTCCTCAGAGAAGTCTGATGTCAACCTGATTAGTTTTCATTTACAGGTTATCTGTTTCTTTCCCCTTGTCAACTTCATTATTTTTTCTTTGTCTTGGACTCTTGGAAGTTTTTACTATTATGTATCTTCCTGTAGTTTTCTTTTCATCATGGTAGTTTGGTGTTCTTCCAGCTTCCATTATGTCTATTTTCATTTCTTTCTTCAAGTCTCTCAGTTCCCTTGTCTTTATCTTCTCCTTCTCTGAATCCGATAACTCTTATATTTCCTTTCCTCATGGTGTCAAATTCTTCCATATCAGTATTGTTGGGCTCCTGAAGCTGATTTTTCCTGCGGTGTATTGTTCCCAGGAGAATTTGCTTGACTACTTTTATTTTTCTTTCTCCTCATTGTTCTAGGTGTGGGGCCATGTGGCCATTGGTGCCCACTGGCATGATTTCTGTGTGCTTTTATCAGTGTGTTTATGGATCTGCCTGGAACTTGGGCCTTGGTGGATGATGGGTGGAGGTGGGGTGGGTGCTCCTGTTGCTGTCCCCTCAGCTCCTGCCAACTGGAACTCTCCTGATGGCCAGTGGATGGATCTGCATGCCACCTGGGCCACTTTGGCAGCAGAGTGGGTTCAGGGCCAGGGGTTCCCATGACACCCATTGACCAAACTGCTTCTGCTTGTAGGCAGGATATCCCAGCATTCTTACCTTGGTGTGGGTGGATCTGCACACTGTCTGGGCTGCTGTCCCATTTAGTGGGGGTGGTTCTCCTGTGGCTTCCGTCGACCAGAATGCTTGGGGTATCTTGATCCCTGATGTTGGGCTTGGCCCTATAAGGCTCTGGTTGTGACCCTGTCCACTCTTGGGTGTAGCAGTTTGAGTGGAATGCACTTCCTGGTATAGCTGGGGACAGCTGAAGGTCCCTGATGCACTACAGGGCAACTGCGAGATTCTGGCTGTGGCCTGGTCCACTTGGAGGTATGGGTGGATTGAGTAGTGTGGCTGTTACTTGGTCTTTCAAGTTCTCTCTGCAAAAGAGGTACTGGGGGCTGGTGTTCTGGCCCCATTCTTTAGGTGGTACCAAAGGGCTGAGTGTGATGCGCCTCCCAGCAGGGATTTACTCCTGAGTTGCATCTTAGGGACAAGAAAAAAGAAAAAAGAAAAGGAAAAATAAAGTTCTGTCCACTCCTGTGGAACTGGTGGCTGGTGCTGAGGTCTAGGTTGCTCACGTGATGGGTATCTGTAGATTCCAGAGGTAGGGTGGAATACTGGGGGTTCTGGGCTGGGGCCAGTCTGGGGTGGAAGATATTGGCTGGCTTGTGGGGCTGGGCTTCCATGAATGGTAGGTGCCCACAAAGAATGGATTCCTCCCTGTTTTGCCCCCCTTTTAGTTTTTCGTTCTTGGTCGTCCTGGAGAATCGCTGATGTTGTATAGCTGGTTCAGTCTCTGGGTTTTACTAAGAGCTTGTTATCAGTCCTTTTTAGTTGTTTTTAGGAGAGAGGTTGATCCCAGCCTCTCTATTCCACCATGTTGTTAGATAATAAACTTTTGAAGAAAATTTCAGGACTTAACTCATTCACTAGCTAGGATTTAATTTCACTGTTTTATTCTCACTGAAGAAATGGAAAGCAATTTTTTTTGAGTTACTGGCCCAATTTCTGATACTTACAACACTTGAATGTTCTATTTATGACTTTTGTATAATGAATGTGTTTTCTATAGGAAAAAATATTTTTAAAAGAAATGAAAGACATTACAGGGGCTACAGTAGTGTAAATATAATAAATGACATAAGGACCAACAGACTGCTGGGAATCACCTACACATGATATTCACAATCAGTGGCAGAACTCTCAGCCTTAGGCCAAAGAGGGAAAGACACACACAGCCAGGGTTTACACTGATATCATCTCTTCAGCCTCAGCTTTGATCTTTCCTTTTGGAAGATGAATTGAACTCTTGGAAGCATATTCTGTGCCCCACTGGGCAAGGTAGAGGGTGGATAGACATTTTCAGTCAGACTTGAAAGCTTCAGTCACATGAAAACCAAGCAGGAACCACACTTTCCTCCTTTTCACTATTTGCTGATGATGCTGCTGAAGTGCAGATACTGCCATTTTACAGGAGACTTCCCCCTTTTTCATCACTTATCTTGATATTTAGAGAAGGATTAAAAATGTGTCACATGAAAACTTCTTCTGGGGAACCTCATGATTTAGAAATTAAAAAGAATTCAGAAACATCATTAATAGTTTGCACATGTGTGACCCTTTATAATCTACCAAATGCTTTCCTTTTAAAAAATTCAAAAAAATTATTGGTAAATACACATGGTATAATAATTTTTCAGCATTAAGTACATTGCTGTTCAACCACCATCATAATCCATTTCTGTAATCTTTGTTTTGAAACACTGAAACTCTGTACCCACTAAATAACAACTTACAGAGTATTTTCTCACATATTATTTCATATTTCAAGCTCTTTTTTATAGTCCAGGGAATGGGAGGGAAGATATTATTAGCTTAGAAGAACATAGCAGCTCATGGGGCATTCTTTGGAATAAGGCTGTCTGGTTTAAACCTCACTCATCAAGCATTAACTGTTAACAGTAGAATCTGCCTTAGGAGGTTGTTGTTTCACATGAAGTCATTCATAAAATGTTTAGAACGTTATAAACACAAAATTGCTAGCATAATCATCCCCATTTTACAGATAAGAAAAATAAGACTCAAGAGAGTTTGAACAAATTGCCAAAATGGGCAAAATTTATAAACAAGTGGAAACTTGAGGTGTGGTTGGTTTGGTGTTCTTCCCTTTATATTAGTGGAGAATCAGTCCAGTCTGAACTCAGTAGCAGCACTGGCAGCATGTAATAATCCAGACTTTAGGCTAGTGAGAATGGGCAATTTCATTTGATCCTATTTTGTTTTAACTCCAGATTCAAGATTTTGCAACATATTACAAATCCTAATATCCCATTGGAGGTACTCTGACCTCATGGCAAGTTGGGAAACCAGGAGAGCAAGTACTGAGTTAGGGAAGTAGAGAAAATTTGGATGAAGGTCTAATAGGAATGTGGTAAATTTAGTCAGGTTTACAAACTGGCACTGGAGGCTGAAAGGTAACTTCTTTTAGGGAAACTGGCATAAGGGATGATTTTAAACGTCAGAATAGCAATGGTGAAGGAAACATGCAAAGAAAGCTTATGCTAGGAAACCTGCCTCAAAATAAGATGGGGAGTAGGTTAGATCCCAGACCCAAAGCACAGGCTTGCATGTGTGTATACTCAATCTGATTACTGTGATATAAGGCAGGATTTTCTCCTCATCCTCCTGCTGCGTTCTTTGTACTAGTGCCATGGGGATGTGGGAAAAACAGAAATCTCTTCTACCCAAGAGAAGTTAGGCAGAAGGGGACAGAATAGGAATCAGGTCACCTTACAGTTTAAGTAATCTGGTCACCTTATAGTTCAGATATTGATGAAGGTAGAAAAGAAAAGTTGATATAATTAGCACCATGGAAATGCCTGAGTCATTGAGGCTCTTGGTCAGTGCTTCTAGGAGTGAAGTGAGCTGGATGTTCTCTCTTTTTTTTTTTTTTTTTTAAAGAGTAGAGAACTTTTTAATGGTTTGTGCAAGTATAATAAGATTACATAGTTGGTAGGAAGGTTTCCCAAGAAGTCTACAGTTTTCACAGATTGCATTCTTGATACAACCCAAAACGTATTAACAAAAGCATGATTTAGATGCTCTGTTACATTCTGACCTCCTGACAGTGGCCTCTAGTTGGAGTCAACATAACATGAGACCATCCGGTATTTTCCTTTTTCTTTTTGGCTTATTTCGCTGAGCATGATCCCTTCCAGTGCCATCCATGTTGCTGCAAATTGCATGTGTTTATCTTTTTTGAATGGTGAGTAATATTCCATGGTATATATGTACCACATCTTCTTGATCCAGTCATCTATTTTTGGGCATTTGGGTTGTTTCCAAAGCTTAGCTATTGTAAACAGTGCTGCTATAAACATAGGAGTGCAGGTGCTCTTTGGAATTATGTTTCTGTGTCCTTTGGGTAAATACCTAGGAGTGGAATTGCTGAATCATATGGAAGCTCTATGTTTAGTAGGTCCAGAAATCTCCACACAGCTCTCCATAGTGGTTGGACCAGTTTGCACTCCCACCAACAGTGCACAAGAGTTCCTTTTTCTCCACATCCTTGCCAACATTTGTTGTTGCTAGTTTTTTTAATATGTGCCATTCTCACTGGTGTGAGATGGTATCTCATGGTAGTTTTGATTTGCATTTCCCTGATTACAAGTGATGTTGAACATTTTTTCATATGTCTGTTGGCCATTTGCATTTCCTCTTCAGATAAGTTTCTTTTTAGCTCTTCTGCCCATTTTTTGACTGGATTATTTTCTTTGTTGTTGCTGAGTCTCATCAGCTCTTTGCAGATTTTTGTGATCAGTCCTTTATCATTAGTGTTGGGTGCAAAAATTTTCTCCCAGTTGGTGGGGTTTCTCTTTGTTTTTGTTATTGTCTCTTTTGCTGTGCAGAAGCTCTTTAATTTGATGTAGTCCCAGCTGTTTATCTTTCTCTTCACTATCACTGCTTTGGGTGATGTGTCTGTAAAGATGTCTTTGATGTGCAAATCCCGTAGTGTTTCGCCTATATTTCCTTCTATGTATTTTATGGTTTCAGGTCTTATGTCTAGTTCTTTAATCCATTTTGAGTTGATTTTTGTGTATGGTGTGAGGTAGTGGTCAAGCTTCATTCTTTTGCATGTAGCGACCCAGTTTTCCCAGCACCATTTATTGAACAAACTTTCTTTGCTCCAATGCATAGTCTTTGCTCCTTTGTCAAAGATTAGTTGACCATAAATCTGTGGGTTTATTTCTGGATTTTCTATTCGATTCCATTGGTCTGTATGTATGTTCTTGTTCCAATACCATGCAGTTTTGATGACTATGGCTTTGTAGTATAGTTTGAAGTCTGGGAGTGTGATGCCTCCATTTCCTTCTTTTTTTTTCAGTAGAGCTTTGGCTATTCAGGGTTTTTGGTGATTCCATATGAATTTCATCAATAATTGTTCTATTTCTTTGAAGAATGCCATTGAGATTTTGATTGGAATAGCATTGAATCTGTATATTGCTTTTGGTAGGATGGCCATTTTAATAATGTTTATTCTTCCAATCCATGAGCAGGGGATGTCTTTCCATTTCTTTGTGTCTTCTTCTATTTCTTTTAACAGTGTTTTATAGTTTTCTTTGTATAGGTCCTTTACCTCTTTTGTTAGATTTATTCCCAAATATTTGATTTTTTTTTGTTTCAATAATAAAAGGGATGATTTTTTTGATTTCTTCTTCTTCCAATTTATTGTTTGTGTATAGGAAGGCTACTGACTTTTGCGTGTTGATTTTGTATCCTGCCACTTTACTGAATTGATTGATGAGTTGAATTAGTTTTTCTGTGGAGTTTTTGGGGTTCTCTATGTATATTATCATATCATCTGCAAAGAGTGATAGTTTGACTTCTTCTTTTCCTATTTGGATTCCTTGGATGTCTTTCTCTTGTCTTATTGCTCTGGCTAGGACTTCCAGTATTATATTGAAAAGCAATGGTGAGAGTGGACATCCTTGTCTTGTTCCAGATCTTAATGGAATTGCTTTCAGCTTTTCACCATTGAGAATGATACTGGCTGTTGGCTTGTCATAGATGGCCTTTATGATGTTGAGGTATGTTCCTTGTATCCCCAGAATTTCAAGGGCTTTTATCATGAATGGGTGTTGCACTTTGTCGAAAGCTTTCTCAGCATCTATTGATATTATCATATGGTTTTTATATTTCTTTTTGTTGATGTGTTGGATAACGTTGATTGATTTTCGGATGTTAAACCATCCTTGTGCCCCTGGAATGAATCCAACTTGGTCGTGGTGAATTATCTTATGGATACATTGTTGGATTCTGATAGCTAAAATTTTATTGAGGATTTTTGCATCATTGTTCATTAGGGAGATTGGCCTATAGTTTTCCTTTTTTGTGTTGTCCTTATTTGGTTTTGGTATTAGTGTAATATTGGCTTCATAGAACGAGTTTGGTATTGTCCCTTCCTTCTCAATTTTTTGGAAGAGTTTGTGAAGAATAGGCACTAATTCGTCTCTGAATGTTTGGTAGAATTCATTTGTAAATCCATCAGGTCCTGGGCTTTTGTTTCTGGGGAGGTTTTTAATTACCATTTCAATTTCGCTGCTTGTAATTGGTCTGTTTAGGTGTTCTATTTCTTCTTTATCTAGCTTTGGGTGATTGTAGAGTTGTAGGAATTTGTCCATCTCCTCTAGATTGTTGAACTTGTTTCCATATAACTGTTCATAGTAGTTACTGATTACTCTTTTGATTTCTGCTGTGTCCGTTGTGATTTCTCCTCTTTCATTTATGATCCTGTGTATTTGTGCTTTCTCCCTTTTTCCCTTGTGAGCCTGGCTAGGGTTTGTCTATTTTATTTATTTTTTCAAAGAACCAGCTCTTGTTTTCATTGATCTTTTGGATTGTTTTTTTAGTTTCAATTTCATTTATTTCTGCTTTGGTTTTTATTATTTCTTTTCTTCTACTGGTTTTGGGGTTTTTTTGTTGTTCTTTTTCTAGATCTTTGAGCTTCGAGATTAGGTTGTTTCTTTGAGTTCTTTCTTGTTTTTGATGTGAGCTTCTATTGCTATATATTTTCCTCTTATTACTGCTTTTGCTGCATCCCATACATTTAGGATATTGGTGTCCTCCTTGTCATTCAATTCAAAGAATTTTTTAATTTCTTCTTTGATCTCCTCGTTAGTCCAGTGGTCTTCCAGTAGTGTGGCTTTTAATCTCCATGAGGTAGGATAGTTCCTTGCCTTCTTTTTATGATTTATTTCTAGTTTGATGCCTTCGTGGTCAGAAAAGATGGTTGGTATGATTTCAATCTTGGTGTATCTGTTGATGTTTGTCTTGTGCCCCAGTATGTGATCGATCCTGGAGAATGATCTGTGCACGCTTGAGAAAAATGTGTACTCCGTTTTTTTTGGGTTTAGTGTTCTATAGATGTCTGTTAAGCCCAAATGCTCTAGGTCCTTATTTAGAGCTTTAGTTTCTTTACTTATTTTTTGTCTTGTTGATCTATCCATTGTTGATAGTGGTGTGTTGAAGTCTCCCACTACGTATGTGTTTTCTCTGATGTCTGTTTTCAGAGAGGACAACAGTTGTCTGATATATTTTGGTGCTCCTTCGTTTGGTGAGTATATGTTAATGAGTGTTATTTCTTCTTGAAGTATTGTCTCCTTAATCATAATGTAGTGACCATTGGGGTCTCTTTTTATTTTTTTGAGTTTGAAGTCTGTTTTATCTGATATAAGTATAGCTGTTCCTGCTTTCTTTTTTGGCCCATTTGCTTGTAGGATTGTTTTCCATCCTTTGACTTTGAGCCTATTTTTATCTTTTGTAGCTAAATGTGTTTCCTGGAGACAGCAAAAGGTTGGGTTTTGTTTCTTAATCCAGGCTGCAACTCTGTGTCTTTTTATTGAAAAGTTTAGTCCATTTACATTTAGAGTTAATATTGATATGTTAGCATCTGTATTTGCCATTATGTTTGTCTTTCCTTTGATTTTATTTATTTATTCTTTTAATAACTTTTTTTTTTTTTTGGTCTTCTTTCGTTGTTATTCGTCCCTCTGAGGTTCTGGCTTTAGGATTCCTTGTAGTATTTTTTGGAGTGGGGGTTTAGTCGCAATGAAATTCCGGAGTTTCTCTTTGTCTGGGAAGGTCCATATTCTTTCTTCATGGAGGAAAGAGAGCTTTGCGGGATAGAGTATTCTTGGTTGGCATCTGTTTTCTTGGAGTCTGTTGACTATGTCCCTCCACTCTCTCCTTGCCTGTAGTGTTTCTTCAGAGAAGTCTGATGTCAGCCTGATTGGTTTTCCTTTGAATGTTATCTGTTTCTTCCCTCTTGTCAGCTTCATTATTTTTTCCTTGTCCTGGATTCTTGGGAGCTTTACTATTATGTGTCTTGCTGTGTTTTTCCTTTCGTCGTGGAAGTTTGTTGTTCTTCTTGCTTCTTGTATATCAATTTTCAGCTCCTTCTTCGCATTTGGGAAGTTCTCTTCAATTATATCCATGAATATTTTTTCTGTTCCTACATCTCTCTCCTCTCCTTCTGGAATTCCTATAACTCTTATATTTCCTTTCCTCATGGAGTCAGATAGTTCCCGAAGTCTTTCTTCATTCTTTTTCCTTCGTACTTCTCTTTCCTTTTCTGTTTTGGTTCTTTTTATTTCAGTGTCTTCAAGAGTACTTATTCGTTCTTCCATTTCATCTATTCTGCTTTCATTGCTTTTCCCAGAGTTCTTTAGTTCCTCCATTAATTCTTTGATCTCCTGCATTTCTCTTACTTCCCTCTTTAGGGACTCAATTTCCTTCTGATCTATCACTTTTTTAATCATGGCAATTTTAAATTCTCTTTCTGGAAGGCTCAGAAGTTCTTCCAAGTTGCTGTCGTTGCAATCTGGGGAGTGGTTTTCTTTTTGTGGTGTGCTTCTTTCCTGAGGAGTTGTTAGGTTGCGTGTGGTTCTTCTACTCCCTACTGTCTGTTTTCTAATTTGTCGTATGCGTTGGGACACTGTGTTGCTCGGACTGACTGACATCTTGGGTGAACTTCTCCGCTCCCCTCTGGCTCTTCCAGGAGCCATCTCTGTCTTCTGGGGGAGCTTTCTGCTGGTTTTAGGCAGTTTTTACTGAAGAAATGTCCCTGTTCTCAAATGGCGAAGCGGGATGCAGTCCCTGTGCCTCCGGTTTCAGGCACACTCTTCTGCGCACCCGGTCTGCCCCGGACGTGGGTGCCTGCTCCCTCTGTGGGCTCAGACTGCTGGTCGGAAGGGGCCTGGCATGGAATAACTTCCCGGCTGGCCACTGGGTCCTCCAGAAGCCTTCTGCCCTTTTCAAGCAGTCTTAAGAAATTTCCTGTTTTATGGGGTGTTAATGACTTTTTTTTCCTGGTCGCTAGGTGGCGCCAGAGATCTCTCCTATTGTCCTTTGGGGGCTGTTTTTCGCCTCCCCCCACCCCGTGGGACAGGGAACAGAGCGGGAATGGTAGGGTACACCTCAACAGCTTTGGGGTGCTGTGTCTGCCTTGTGCCCCATCGTCGTGGAGAACCCACGCCCCGAATTTTCGTGTTCCGGGTCTCAGTTCAAAGCCCTCAGTTCCAGGATGCGGGCTGTAGCCCAGTTCAGTGGCGCGGGAATGGCGCCTTTTGCACCGCTCCCGTGCCTGGGCGCCTGGTTCCTGCTTACTCAGGGAGGGACCTTCACCTCAGTGAGGACCTCCGCGCGTTTCCCCGCAAGCCTAGGTCGTCTCCCCGCAAACCTAGGTCGCAGGCGCGGGGACCTGGGCAGCCGCGATCCAGGTCTGCACTTGCTTTTCAAGCGCGCGCCGAGTGCGCAGCTTTCCGCGCAAGCTTACCGGCAGCCCGGGCTGTGTGCGCGTCTCCCGGGGTCTTTGTTCTTCTCTAATGGCGCCCGGAGCCGTTCGCTCACCGCTGCGGCGGATCCTGCAGGGTTCGCCTCAGCTCCCGTTCACGGGGTGTGGTGGCTGCAATAGTTCCTTTCCACTCACAGTCCCACTTGCTGCGTCGTTTGTTTTTGTTGGCCCTTTTGGTTTGTTGTTTTCCTCCTCTCTGCCGGTCGGAGAGTGCCGCCTCTGTGGGCGGGGGAGGGGAGCAGGGTTCTGCGCTTTCCTCCCTTCTGGTCCTCTTTTATGGCCAGTTTCTTCTTCGGGTAGTTTGCTGGAGTCACCCGTTTATCTTCCGTGTCCCAGTTCTCACTGGGACCTGCCGCTTTTCCTCCCTATTAACTTTTTTTAATGGGAGATCTTACTCGCAGCGTCTCCTCGCCGCCATGTTGCTCCGCCCACCTTGGATGTTCTCTTAAGAGCTGACATGGGGGCCTCCTTGGTGGCCCAGGGAGTTGCAATGCAATCTGTGAAGCAATCCGCAGCTGCTGCAGCACGAGTTCAATCCCTGGCCGGCCAGGGAGCAACCCACATGGAGCGGCAGAGCTCTCCTGTCTCACCCGCTGCTCCCCTCAGCAGTGTATTTCAGTCAATCTGCCTGCTCTGTTCCCCACTCTGACTCTGGTGAATCCTCTCACCCCCCACACCTCTGGCCTGTACCCAGTGGTGAATTCATATTGTTTCCCCCCAGGGCTGATCTTCATCAATCATCCTCTGTCTGTACTATTGACATATAGGTGTATTCAAATCTTTCATATCATTAAAAATAAAAAACAAAAGCAACACAAAACCCCCTTATCCTTATCTCCCTGTCTTCCTTGGTTACTCTTCTTTATTCTTGCTTCCCTTCCTGAACATGCTTCTTGAAAGCATTGTCTCCATCTGCCAGTTTTACTTCCTCAATTGTTAGTCTCTCCTCCGTCCATTTTAACCTGGATTCTTTTGCCACTGAAACTGTTATTGCCAAATCTATACAGGTCTCTAGTCTCCCAAATCCTGTGGTCATTTTTTCTTTTGATTATAATAACTGGGTCTGTGTTTTTCACTACTCTGTTTTTACTACCTAGTAGCATACACCCAGTACATGGTAGGTGTTCAAGAAATAATTGTTGAATTGAATTGACGTCTTTGTGGCATCTGACATCTTACCATTCTTTCTTTCTTGTTATTTCTCAGGTTTTCTTCTTGCTCTCCTTTGTCAACTTTCCCCCTAAAGGCCAGTAGACCTAGGGATCTTTGCTTTGCCCCCTACTTTTGGCATTCTATAAGCTTTTTCTGAAAGAACTAATATAAGACTATGGCTTCAACTATCTGTTCTGAGATAATAACCTCCAAACATGTATCTATTGCCCAGACACTGTATTCTGTCTACTAGAAACCTCCATTTGAGTCTGCCATGCATACAAACTCAGCACTTTCAAAATTGATCCTGTGATCTCCCTCCTTAAGCTATTCCCCCTGTGTGCCTTCATTCAGTGGATGATACTCACCATGCACCAGCTGTCCAAGCCAAAAGCTGGGAGCTGTTTCATTCTCTGTTCTTCCTCATCTCTAACATTGAATAAGTCACGAAATCCTACCAATTTTGTCTCTTTAATTGCTTTCAGATCCATGTCTTTTTCTCTAACACTACTGGCATTACCTAGGTCCAGACCACTGTCATCTCTGCCTGCATTATTACAGTGGCTTCCTTGTTACTCTTTTTGATTCCTGTCTTTCTGCAGCTTCTGTGGCTTGTTTCCATCCTGGTTGGCATGGATAACTTCCAGTAACCCCTCAAGTTCCACTGGACCTCACTTCCCTTAGGAAACTTCCCTGAAAAAGCCCTCTTAACCTTCCCTCCCATCAATGCCACCCCTCAATCCTAAGATACGTTAAGTCTTACTATATGTATTCCAAGCATTTAAATCATCTTACTTATCTTTCTTGATTGTTTAATGCTTAATTGTCTAACTAGCCCACTTGACAATAAATTCTGATTTGCATTGTTGTTTTTGTAGCACCTAGCACAGAGCCTAGAGTACATAGCCCAAAGTAGCACATAGCATGTAATACTCAACACATATTTATTGAATGAATCAGTGAAAAGCTTCTCTAAACTGAAGTCACCATTTTATAGTTTATCTAAAAATAAACAAATCAGTTGTTTAGCAAATAAATCTGTGTGTGTGTGTGTGTGTGTGTGTGTGTGTATAAACCTCCCACTCTCAGTTCATGTGGTTGATGAACCTCAATTACGTAAATAAAACCTTATTTTCCAAATAAAAATATTCAGTGTGAATTGTAGTGTCATAACTTTTAGTGCTCATGGCAACAGGCAACTGCAACAAACAAAATTAGCAAAGAAACAAAGGTAACAAAACCCTATTTATCCAGCCAAATCTTTCTGTTTAACTCTGCAGTCTTAACAGTTCAATAATTCAACTGCAAATTTGTTAAGATTCTTTGCTTTCCAAGTCCATCACATGTTCAGGGCTATTTGCTTTCTCTTTCAGCTGGGAAACTCTATTTGTCTGTGGAGTGGCCCAGAAAACAAACTTTTTTTCATGTAAATTACTCAAAGATTAAGAAAAGTAATATTAAAGTTATGTAACAAGAGTTTGTTTTGCTCCTGAATTACTTGGTAGTGAGCATGCATACTTATCCTTTGAAATATTACAATGATGTTATTTTATGAATGAGAAATTTTCTTTTGTATCCCATGAATAAGGCACTAACTTCCATCTTCTTATCCCCATCAATCAAATAGCTTTGTCCAAACCCTCCTGTGCCTATAATTAAATTTTAGGTTATCTACTGTGTACATCAATGTGAAATTTTAAAAGCAGTAGGAGATATAGCCTAGGTCTTCAATCCCTTCGGGAGAATGTGATCCCAACCCTCTTGAAACACATGGACTAGGGTGTAAAGAAGTGATTGTAAACAATGCCTTGCAGGCCTGGGTTCCATTCTACTAACCATCAACCAGTGTTTTTGCACTTATGACTACTTACGTTGCACTTGAACTTGAATACCTCAACTCTATGGGTGACTTTTTACAAACTGAAAAGAGAACTACTTGCTCTTTTCTAGAGTTGCAAGCCCTAGAATTATGGTACCCAAACATTTTTAGAAACTCTAGCATGTACATTAATCTATTTTAGGGGGAATAACTTCATTCTTTCCTCTTCCCCTTCTTACTCTCTTATTATAAAAATTGTTTTCCTTTTTTTGAAAACCAAAGCAATATGAACACACAGTTTAAAAAGTCAAATAATGCTTAAGAGACTTAGGCAAAGATCGATATTCTTTTAATTCCTCCACTCTATACTATTTCTCATCTTTCTGGCCCACATCCCTTAGGTAACCATTTTCAGAATTTTCAACTGTTTAATCCAGTATTTATATTTCATAACAAAATACTATGCATATACTGTTATTGTTTGATTCAACATTTTTAGACATTGTTTATTTTGGCTCTCACAGCTTTCTCCATTCTATTACTTTAAAAATAGCAGAATCACAGGTTTTTTTTTGTTGAATTCATAGTCACTGGCTTAATATAACTATTATAGCTACACTTTATAAATTACAGTATATAGTTTGTTTTTATAAGCTATATGTAGTTTATACTATGTATTCATAGTTATACTATATATAGATTACACTATAAATTTTATTAAATATAGTATACATAGTATGTATATTAAAGTTTAAATGCTCACTAAAACATTAGGGAATATGTATATATTTTATGTAAATATTTGTTCTATAATTGCATTTCTTGTCCAATTTCTAAGTTTTCTCAGAGTTAATAAATGTTTTATATTTTCAGTGCTAAGTTTTTATGAACCTATGGCTGATTCTTTTCTGCAAAGTGATTATCAATTTAGTTTTCCACTTGTTATGATCTGTAAGGTACTCTGTAAGTTCCACTTTCTCTTTTTCCTAGAGAAATCCATCCTGTCACCTTTTATCTTTCTTTTTTTCCCAGTAAGGAAGTTGCTTTTTGAACCTGTTACATATCTGTTTAATAGGATGCATTTTGACACTTTTTTATCTTTTCTTTTTTTTTTGGTTTATGTTTTATTTATTTTTTAAAGATTTTTTTATTTATGCATACAAGGACTGGGGTACATGCCAGAGGTGTGGGGGGTGGTGAGAGGATTCACCAGAGACAGAGTCAGGAGCAGAACAGGCAGATTGACTAAAATACACTGCTGAGGGGATCAACAGTCTTTAGAATTCCTTGTCGAGGAATTTTCTCTCTACTGTGCTGAATATTCCTTATTCTTGGCTTATCCCATCATTTTAGTGAAACACATTCTTCAGTAGCTTCCAGAGAAATGGTGCCATATTTGTGACACTTTGTATGTCTGAAAATCACTTTATTTATTTTCACATAATTTGAAGTTAAAAATTATTTTTTTCCTCAGAATTTGTCTTTGTCTCTTTTTTGTTAGAAGTTTTCTCCAAATACTTGGCACTCTGTGGCTATTCATTCATTTAAAAAAGAGAGACATTAAAAAGAGTTCAGTGTTTCGATGCCTTGATTGGATTGGGGCAGGAGGCAATGAGGTTGTTGACTGGAAAAGGATCACAAAATACTGTTTTCAAGCAGCCAACTTTTGGTCTTTTCAATTTTGGTCTTTTGCATCTCTGGAATTTAAAATTTTCCATTTAAAAGTTTGATTCTTTTTTAAATTTCTCAAAAAAGAAAGTAAAGCAACATGAGCTAAAGTTTAATTTTAAAATACAACTGATGTCTCTTACATGTACTATCATTCCCTCAACCATTTATTTCTTATTTTATTTAAAAAATGGTTTGATTATTTGGTAGTTATAATTTCATCTCAACTTTTCTTGCATTTTGGTCAAATTTTCTTTTATGTATGCACTTATAATACAGTTTCAGGTATGTACATTCAGTGCTACCAGGTTTCATTGTTAATCTACGTTTTTACCATATTTATTTCTTTAACAATAGCTGCTAAAAAATCACACTTCTTGACTATCAGGACAATACCTATGTCTCTCTTATTGCCATACAGACATGACAGGTCTTTGACCATTTAGTAAATTTTAGTTGAAAAATTTTTAACTGGCCTGCAAAATATCTGGAATTGCATTCCAAATGCTGTGCATATTTGCAGTTTCCCACCCTGACTTGAAGAATTCTTAATCTAACTCTTAAATATGTAAGAACTTCTATTAATGTAATTTTGAATGTGTTTTTCTGATAGACAACAACTAAAAATAGAACAACAATAAAAACAACAAAAAATCTTATCTTTTAATATAATCAGTGGTATTGGGAGTTAAGGCTATTGTACCCTTTTATTTTTATTTTACATATATATCATTCTTGTGAACTGTCTTTCCTTTTCTCTCTCTCAATTTCTCTTTCTTTCCTGATTTCTAACTTTATTTGTTACTTTGACAATTAAAATTGGCTTAAGAAGGCTTAAGGAAGAAAAAAAAAGTTGGAGAGGAGACTAGAAGAAGAAAGGAGAAAGGATGGAGAGCAAGGAGACTTGGAGGAGGCACATGGAATAGAGAGACATCAAAAAATATTCTGCATATAAGTCTATGACATTTTAAGTAGTTATAAATATATAATATGTATACAACCATGTACACAAATGTATATACCCATACAGTACACACATATATGTGTGTATATATATATATATACACATATTTTAATATTTTCCATACATAGTGAAATGTAGGCTCTTAAATGAACAGCTGATGAGTTATGACAAATGTATACATCTGAATAATCAACACCCCAAATAAGAAATAAAACATTTCCTTGACTCCAAAAATAACTTGCAATTTGAAAACATTAGGAATAAAGTTGGAATATAATTTAACCAAATATATTCACATTAATCAATCTTCTTTCTTTAAAAAAGTAAAAAAGTATTCACCAAGATATACCAAACTACTTTTTTATAAAAAATTATTAATAAATTCTGCAATTAACTAAGTAAACCTTAAAATACTTTATAAAAGAGAGAGGACATTATGTTTTATTTAGTCATAATTTTCTTTTCAGACTTTAACCATTTTCATAAATATTGCTCTATTTTCTAATTGACTTTGTATTGACAGTATTTTATTAATATTATATGCATTTATTAACAAGTGTCATCTTTTTCGTACTCTGATTTTTTTTGTATCATTGTTGGTGTAGAACTTTGTTGATGTCTGCAATAATTTGACATTTTTCTCTTTCTGATTCCAAAGAGAAAAGTTACCTAGGCAGGGACTAGACTTGTGGTTGGAGTCTAATTCTCTTTAAAAGGGAGTCCGAGAGAACTAATTTATTTTTCTTACTATGTATACTTTATCTTATATAATGATTTTAAGTGTCTTTTGTAACAGGGTGATCCTCAGGGAAAGGGGAGACTCCAGGTTCCCTGTCCCACCCAAGGAAGGGTGGAGTTGAGCAGGGAGGAAAAGTTGGAGAGGAGACTAGAAAAAGAAAGGAGAAAGGATGGAGAACAAGGACACCTGGAGGAGGCACATGGAGTAGAGAGACATCAAAAGAAGCTGTGCTTGCTTCTCGGCCGTGGACTTTTACCAGGGGACTTAGGGAATTTGGAAGGAGACACTTGAAATAGACGTGGGTGAGACACCCGTGGGGAGGTTAACAGTGGCAGTGTTTATCTTGATTTTGATTTTGCTCTTTTCCTTCCAGATTTGTCTGGCTCCTTCTGCCCCTTTTCTAAGGGTCTCTACCAGGGCAAGATTTTGGGCTACAATGGCCCTGTTTTGGGCCAACCCTGTTTGGCTAGGCATTTACCCACGAGGGCGTGGGTAACTTTAGGTGCTTGATTTGGAAACTATTTTATCTCTTCTTTCCCTTCTCTTGTCTTTATTGCACACAATTGTGCTACAGTTCCTTTCCATTAATGGTCTTACACCATAGAGAATGTTTTTTCTTGATGCGGAGGATGGCAGAACCTATTTAAAGCAGGCAGACTTGGAAGTTCCTGGGGTGCCCCTCACCCTGCCCAGTAACACTTTGAGGTGGCATTATTATGCAGTTTCTATAGTGTACAACACAAAAAATAGAACCACAGTTATGTTTCTAGGACCAATGCAACTGGAAGATAAAAACTTTTAAGAAAAATGTCTCCCCAGTGTTTCACTGATGCTAGTCTGCCTGGTCTCCCTTGGTATACCATTGTTCTTGCAGGTTAGAGCCTAGGACTCCAGTTTGCAGGTATGTTTAGTCTTGTGTGTTGTTTCTGTGGCTTGTCTTAAGCTGGTGGTCCTGCAGGTGTTGGCTCCCTTGGCATCACTGATTCTTTGCTCTTCCTTCCAAATCTGTGATTTCAAGATCTTCCACTTGAAAAAAATTTCCCTAGTTTAATCAGTGGTGCTCAACTGGGGGCAATTTTGTCTTCTAGGGAGCTTTTGGTATTGTTTGGAGACATTTTTAGTTATCATAACTGGTGGGGGTTGGGGACTGTTACTGGCATCTATTAGGTCACGGTCAGTAGGTCAAGGGTCTGCTCTCACCTACTATGCAGTTACCCACAACAAAGAATTATTAATTTAAAATGTCAGAGTGCTAAGATTGAGAAATTCTGGTTTAGGTGATTTACAAAGTTTAGGTGATTTACAACTCACTTTCTTGAGTTGAATAATATTTCAGGCTTATGGAGGTCATGCAGATTCTTATCAGAGATTCATTTTGAAATCTTCCCCCCCCACCCTGAAAGATTCTGCAAAATTCTACTTGATACTTTTTTTTTTTTTGGATAGAAAACAAATTACAGTAGCCTCCTTTAATAGTTGCAAATATTTATATTGGAACTTAAAGTGGGTCTCCCTAAAAGAAGAAATTAAAAAATTCTTTGAATTGAATGACAAGGAGGACACCAATTTCCTAAATGTATGGGATGCAGCAAAAGCAGTAGTAAGAGGAAAATATATAGCAATAGATGCTCACATCAAGAAACAAGAAAGAACTCAAAGAAACAACCTAATCTCGAAACTCAAAGATCTAGAAAAAGAACAACAAAAAAGCCCCAAAACCAGTAGAAGAAAAGAAATAATAAAAACCAAAGCAGAAATAAATGAAATCGAAACTAAAAAAACAATCCAAAAGATCAATGAAACCAAGAGCTGGTTCTTCGAAAAAATAAATAAAATAGATAAACCCCTTGCCAGGCTCACAAGGGCAAAAAGGGAGAAAGCACAAATAAATAGGATAATAAATGAAAGAGGAGAAATCACAACGGACACAGCAGAAATCAAAAGAATAATCAGTAACTACTATGAACAGTTATATGGAAACAAGTTCAACAATCTAGAGGAGATGGACAAATTCCTACAACTCTACAATCACCCAAAGCTAGATAAAGAAGAAAGAGAACACCTAAACAGACCAACTACAATTAGCGAAATTGAAATGGTAATGAAAAACCTCCCCAAAAACAAAAGCCCAGGACCTGATGGATTTACAAATGAATTCTACCAAACATTCAGAGACGAATTGGTACCTATCCTTCACAAACTCTTCCAAAAAATTGAGAAGGAAGGTATAATACCTAACACGTTCTATGAAGCCAACATTACACTAATACCAAAACCGAACAAGGACAACACAAAAAAGGAAAACTATAGGCCAATCTCCCTAATGAACACTGATGCAAAAATCCTCAATAAAATTTTAGCTATCAGAATCCAACAGTGTATCCATAAGGTAATTCACCACGACCAAGTAGGATTCATTCCAGGGACACAAGGATGGTTTAACATCCGAAAATCAATCAACGTTATCCAACACATCAACAAAAAGAAATATAAAAACCATATGATAATATCAATAGATGCTGAGAAAGCTTTCGACAAAGTGCAACACCCTTTCATGATAAAAGCCCTTGAAATTCTTGGGATACAAGGAACGTACCTCAACATCATAAAGGCCGTATATGACAAGCCAACAGCCAGTATCATTCTCAATGGTGAAAAGCTGAAAGCAATTCCATTAAGATCTGGAACAAGACAAGGATGTCCACTTTCACCACTGCTTTTCAATATAATACTGGAAGTCCTAGCCAGAGCAATAAGACAAGAGAAAGACATCCAAGGAATCCAAATAGGAAAAGAAGAAGTCAAACTATCACTCTTTGCAGATGATATGATAATATACATAGAGAACCCCAAAAACTCCACAGAAAAACTAATTCAACTCATCAATCAGTTCAGTAAAGTGGCAGGATACAAAATCAACACGCAAAAGTCAGTAGCCTTCCTATATACAAACAATAAATCTGAAGAAGAAGAAATCAAAAAAACCATCCCTTTTATTATTGAAACAAAAAAAAATCAAATATTTGGGAATAAATCTAACAAAAGAGGTAAAGGACCTATACAAAGAAAACTATAAAACACTGTTAAAAGAAATAGAAGAAGACACAAAGAAATGGAAAGACATCCCCTGCTCATGGATTGGGAGAATAAACATTATTAAAATGGCCATCCTACCAAAAGCAATATACAGATTCAATGCTATTCCAATCAAAATTTCAATGTCATTCTTCAAAGAAATAGAAAAATTATTGATGAAATTCATATGGAATCACAAAAAACCCCGAATAGCCAAAGCTCTCCTGAAAAAAAAAGAAGGGAATGGAGGCATCACACTCCCAGACTTCAAACTCTACTACAAAGCCATAATCATCAAAACTGCATGGTATTGGCACAAGAACATACATACAGACCAATGGAATCGAATAGAAAATCCAGAAATAAACCCACAGATTTATGGTCAACTAATCTTTGACAAAGGAGCAAAGACTATGCATTGGAGCAAAGAAAGTTTGTTCAATAAATGGTGCTGGTTGGGCCTCCCTGGTGGCGCAGCGGTTGAGCGCTGGGTTGTGAAGCTGCCCGAGGCCTCTGTGGTGCCGGTTCGATCCCCAGCTGCTCCCCGGCCACCAGAGGAGGGTCCCACAAGGCGCGCAGACCTCTCCTGCCGCCCGCTGCTCCCCTCAGCAGTGTACTTCGGTCCTTCTGCCTGCTCTGCTCCCCTCTCTGGCTCTGGTGAATTCTCTCACCCTCCCGCGCTTCTGACTGTACCCAGTGCTTGTATAAACAAAAAAAAAAAACAAAACAAAACAAACAAACAAATAAATAAAACATGCCTCTAAAAAAAAAAATAAATAAATGGTGCTGGGAAAACTGGGTCGCTACATGCAAAAGAATGAAGCTTGACCACTACCTCACACCATATACAAAAATCAACTCAAAATGGATTAAAGAACTAGACATAAGACCTGAAACCATAAAATACATAGAAGGAAATATAGGCGAAACACTACATGATTTGCATATCAAAGACATCTTTACAGACACATCACCCAAAGCAGTGATAGTGAAGGCAAAGATAAACAGCTGGGACTACATCAAATTAAAGAGCTTCTGCACAGCAAAAGAGACAATAACAAAAACAAAGAGAAACCCCACCAACTGGGAGAAAATTTTTGCACCCAACACTAATGATAAAGGACTGATCACAAAAATCTGCAAAGAGCTGATGAGACTCAACAACAACAAAGAAAATAATCCAGTCAAAAAATGGACAGAGGAACTAAAAAGAAACTTCTCTGAAGAGGAAATGCGAATGGCCAACAGGCATATGAAAAAATGTTCAACATCACTTGCAATCAGGGAAATGCAAATCAAAACTACCATGAGATACCATCTTACACCAGTGAGAATGGCACATATTAAAAAAACTAGCAACAACAAATGTTGGCGAGGGTGTGGAGAAAAAGGAACTCTTCTGCACTGTTGGTGGGAGTGCAAACTGGTCCAACCACTATGGAGAGCTGTGTGGAGATTTCTGGACCTACTAAACATAGAGCTTCCACAGGATCCAGCAATTCCACTCCTAGGTATTTACCCAAAGAACACAGAAACATCAATTCCAAAGAACACCTGCACCCCTATGTTTATAGCAGCACTGTTTACAATAGCTAAGCTTTGGAAACAGCCCAAATGCCCAAAAATAGATGACTGGATCAAGAAGATGTGGTACATATATACCATGGAATATTACTCACCATTCAAAAAAGATAAACACATGCAATTTGCAGCAACATGGATGGCGCTGGAAGGGATCATGCTCAGTGAAATAAGCCAAAAAGAAAAAGAAAAATACCGGATGGTCTCACTCATAGCAGGGATCTAGAAAACTTAAATAAGGGACCAGGAAAATGAATAACTATAAGAGACTGAAAATCAAAATTAACAAAAACTATGAACCAGAGACACTTTTTGGGGGTGGGGGGCGGGAGGGGAGGGATTGGGGTCAGAATGGGGGATTGCAATTGTATGGGGAATATAAAAATAAAATTTATTAATTAAAAAAAAATAAAGTGGGTCTCCCTTTTCCAATAGCACATTATTTTTAAAATTTAATCATCCCCTTCATCCCCTCTACTCAAGGGGCCTCATAAATCAGTGAATTAAGAGATGTGATTGCATTTATGAAGCTATTACACTAGACCTTCATTTTAACTTGGTTCTATTTTCCCTAAATGTTATTGAATGAGAAATATATTGTTAGCAAAGTCTTTTTAAGACTTGACCATTTAAAAGGTATTCTCAGCATGAACACATCATGACATTTGCTCAAAAAGTGATTGAGCATGTGTGCTGAAAAGTTTAGAAACTGAACTAGGCCAATTTTTCATTCCCTTGGTTGAACTTCAAGTATTAATAAACACTATAGCATGAAAACATGGGGATATTTTGGGTCTGGGAAATGGTTTGCAGTCTTGGTGAAAGGTAGTTTGTTATGTTATTTTTCTTTCTCTAGGACTTAGGATTTGAAGTAATATAAAATAAGAAATAGGAAAATTGATATTTTGCGTTGAAGTTTTAAAAAGTGAAAAGGGAGGATATTTGTCTACTCTGTACTTGCTGCTTAGTGCATCTTTTTTATTTTTTAAAGATTTATTTATTTATACATACAAGAACTGGGGTATAGGCCAGAGATGCAGGGGGTGAGAGGATTCACCAGAGACAGAGTGGGGAACAGAACAGGCAGACTGACTGAAACACACTGCTGAGGGGAGCAGTGGGCAAGACAGGAGAGGTCTGCTGCGCCATGTGGGTGGCTCCCTGACTGGCCGGGGATCTAATTCGTGCTGCAGAGGCTGCGGATTGCTTTGTAGTGCGGTGCTTAACCCCTTACGCCACCAAGGAGGCTCTGCTTAGTGCATCTTGAATGAAACAGATAGCTTCCAGAAGTGGAGTTGCAGTAACCTTCTTATGGTTTCCTACAATTTGACCTTTAGGGCATGGAAGCACATTCTATTATTATTTAGAGAAAAAATTTGTTGACTATATATTGTGCTAGATGCAGCAAATATAGGGTATTAGAAGTTATCGTCCTTGTATTTAAAGGATGCATACATCAAATGTTAGCAGCTTTCCAAATTAGAACCTGTTAACGGTGGAAAGCATGGGGACAGGCAGTTCTTGCTACTGCAGTTCCCTTTCCCTTCTTGTGCATCTAACCCTGCCATAATGTAGCTGTGGGACAAAGTCTGCTCTTTCACAGAGTGGCTAGGTATGGTTCTTTTGCTTCTTGGATATCCACAGGCACAACTGGAGTTTTGTGTCTCGTGCGGCCAGGCCTCCTTAGGGGTGACTCAGTCCACTTTTCTGGGATTACTGCTCTCAGTGTGCTTCCTGTCAAATAGTCCTTTCTACAGTCTGTCTTGATTTTGTTTCTTAGCAACTTCTGGAAGGTGCCAGAGTCAGCACTGGCCCCACAGCACTGCTAGCAGTGCTGTACAGCTGACACCTCCTGCCACTCCTTGCTGCCACCTGGTCATCCTTCCCCTTCTACCTGGGAAGATGCCAGACCTCATGGAGGAGGTGGGACTCCCACCAAACATTGTATATAACAGGGTTTTGTAAAGATTATTCTGAAAGGGGCACACACATTGGTATGAAGACAGGGAGATTTCATGGAATTTTTCCAATAGTGCAGAATCAGGAGATAAAAGTCCAGGTCGGTGGTAATAAGAGGACATTTATGAGAAAGATGTTACTAAGAAAGAATTAATTAGACTGACCAAGCAACAGGAGCAAAGCAACAGTTTTGGGATTCTTAGAATTGCTATAAAAAGTTTTGCTTTGAAGGTAAAAGTTACTACCTGTGGGAAAACATGAGACTTTTGAGGGATCATCTCCCAGAAGAGTGAGCAAATCTCCATGTTGGCTTAATATGGAGCAGATTCTTGTCAAAACAAGGATAGTCCTTGGAAAACCAGGATGAACTAGTCACCCTATCCCCAACCAGTGCCAACATCATATAGTATGTGTTGAATTAAGAGCTTTTTTTTTTCTTAGTTGTGGGACTTTTTTGGTACTCCGGGTCAACTTTGCCTGGGTTACCCTGGATAGACATTTCAACCAGTTGTTGGAATTTCAGTCAAGAGGTTGAGATGGGAGATTGCCATATAAAGTGGCAGGTTCTTTGTGAATATAACCAACTTTCATGCTTCCATTTTAAGGAGAGGCAAATTTAGAAAGTAAAATCATTCATTCTGATATACTTTCATCCTTCTTCCACCAACCCCTTATTCTCTACCCCCTTCCCCAGTCAGTGTTCCATTTGCATAGATTAAATGTTTCACACTTTTCTTGATGATTTCTTTCCTTATAGTGGGTGATTTAATGATTATTGAAATGGCTTAAAGCAAGAAATAGAGGGCCAAAGAGATTACATAAAAGAAGGAAAGAGAAGAACTCTGGGAGTGAATAAATTGATTAATGACTGACAAACTCGACCATGTAATACCAAAGGACAAATGTCTGGTGATCGCCTGTGAGACACAAATGAGGAGCTAACGAAGAGTTCAAAGGAGTTTGAGCAACCAAAATGGATTCTGAACACTCAGGCACTGATGCCTGTGCATTTAGATCAGCAGACTGAGCTTCAGTCTCCAAAACTGATTTACTTGCAGCATAGATGTTACTACAAACTTGTTTGAGTTTTATTTGTAAGCTGGAAGCAATAAACCCCAAGTTTGTTTCTATGGACTGACACAACATCAGTTTTAAGTGGGCACTAACAGTTTGATAGTATGGAGAGAGAAAGAAATAAAAATGAAAGCTGGCCAAATAACCAAAGAAGTATAGTGGCTTCTTTAATGTAGCTGGTTAAGGCATGAAGAAAAAGTCAAATACATTTAGTATACCTTGTTTGAGTCCCAAGCAAAGTGTTTGACATTTTAGCAGTGTTTCCTTCAAACTCTTACAAAACAAGTCTTCATTTATCTGAAAAATTGACTTCTGTGAAATACTTTAGTCCAGGAACTATCAATAAGGGAAATGTTACTGCAGTTCAAACAAAATGGAAGAATGTAATGGAATGGAATGTAGTGAGATTCAGGACTCTATGTTGAAATACTAGGGACCCTACATTTTTGAGAAAATTGACTTGCAATCTCCCTACTTAGCTGGAGCTGCACAGTGGATGCCAATTATGGGACAAAGCTGGATCCTGTAGATATTCTGTTGCTCTGACTGCGGGCAGAGAGCCATCACAAGCTTCACCGCAGCTGCAAGGGGTGCATATATTAAGAAAAACAACAAAAGCCATGCTACAAAAGACTTACTTGAAATGCAAAGGAAAACAAGAGAGCTTCATTCAGGGAAAGCCCAGCTCTCAGAAACAGGAAAGCAATACCATCTTGGTTAAAGTTGCTTGCTCTTGAACTAGTTAGCTGGGGATTGAATTCAGCATGAGAAGTCAGAATGTGGGTTACGAGTGAAGAAAAATGTTATTTTTCCTTGTAGGTACCAGCCTGGCACTTCAAAACATAGTAGCAGGCAGCACATGAGCCAATTTGATGAAATCACAGAATTGTAAAAAATACCACAGCTGATTTGAAAAGGCAATCCAGAGATATACAACTTGGGTCAGATGCAGGACAAAAAGGCATTTTAAACTCTCCTTTGGTGGTAACCTCTTTGCAACAAAATAAGGCACATTTGTAATTAAAGAAGAAAAAAGAGGAATGAATAATACGGAAACCTGTGGAACAGCAAATAATACCTTCCCACCACTTTTGAAATACTATCCCTACCTTGCAATGATCTATTGTTTTCTTTCAAATCTCTTTTCTTGTTTTTCTAAGATGGGAGATTTGTAGGAAAATCATGCATAAAGGAAAGAAGCCAAGATCTTTTACTTTTATTTTATTTGTAAAGCATTAAGGAAAGGCTAGTACTTATAATAAAATCATATTACCCATTGATAACATCCCTCACTGGGTACATGCTCTTGACAGAACATGTCTGCGTATGGCAAGATCTTCTTAATAGGTCATGCTGAATCAGCTGTATAAATAAATTTGTAATTTTCTATGCTACAAGGGTGTGGAGGTTTGTTACCTATTTTGTAGATGGGTCCATATCCATTTCCTAGTTTGAAGTGTTTAGACTACCTGAAATCTGTGCTATTCCCTGTGGTCCTCTCTACTAGGCTGATGCTTCTGCATTCAGAAGAATTAGGACCCAGAACCAAGAGTAGACCATGTCAGGGAGAGTTACACCACCCACAAAGTACAGAGCACATTTTAGCAGAAGTCACCCAAGTTTTTGGGTCCTGCCCTGACCAAGCCCAACAGTTATATTAGGTTTCTATGCCTAGATCTCTGCCAAATTTGGGGATTTTGTGGGCTTCTCCTTAGCCCATTGCAGAATAAAAGGCAAGGGAAGTAGAGACTATGGCGAATCAAGGGTGGGAAGAGAAATGGGATAAGTGGATGTGACTCTCCATTGGCAGAGAGCACCTGCCTCAGCATCATGCAGTCAGGAACTCACAAAGAAGCCGGGGACACAGAATAGGTGACTCCACAGGGGACTTTATCTTGTATGACTGACACTTAAATGGAAGAACTCATTTGATGCTATTCCAGGCTTGCCACTGGGTGTTTCTAATCATGTGTTTTAATTAATGTTTTTATTGTACTTGGACCCAGAGGCTGTTTCAATAGATCAAAAGATAGATTAAGGTTTCAGTCCACTGCTTGAAACTATTCCTCTTTAATATCACAGCCTGCCCCCTAAACAAACCCTGTAAAAGAGCGTGACTAGGATCTTTCCCAAGCTCTGACTTGAGAAGTCTACACTCTGGGTCTGTGAAGCAATGGGGGATTCTGTAGTTTATCATGTCAGTTTTGACCTGGAAAAATTTAACATAGAAATGGTGGCGTTATGGGCATTTTGATGGTGGGTATGAGCAACAACACCGGGAGAGGAAGATCCTATACTTCTAATACCAGACAATGTTGTAAACCATGTTACCTCATGGTAACATGTTACTTTAATAGATAAGACAACTTCCGTTACCTCAATAATAATTAAAAAACTAGCATAAGGGCCTCCCCAGTGGCGCAGCAGTTGAGCGCTGGGTTGTGAAGCTCCCCGCGGCCTCTGCGGCGCCGGTTCGATCCCCAGCTGCTCCCCGGCCACCAGAGGAGGGTCCCACATGGCGCGCAGACCTCTCCTGCCGCCCGCTGCTCCCCTCAGCAGTGTACTTCAGTCCTTCTGCCTGCTCTGCTCCCCTCTCTGGCTCTGGTGAATTCTTTCACCCTCCCGCGCTTCTGACTGTACCCAGTGCATGTATAAACAAAACAAACAAACAAAACAAACAAACAAATAAATAAATAAAACATGCCTCTAAAAAAAAAAGATTTAAAAAAAAAAACTAGCATAAAAATGATATAGATGTTGGGTTGGCAGTAGCAGAAATTTTGGAGGCAACATCTATTTGGACCAGTGTTGATCTCTTTTCACTGCTGGAGAAAGAAGGTAATTGGAATGGGCTTTATCTCCTCTTGATGTTCTCTCTTGAATTTTTGACTCTGGCTTCAAAGTTATTGAAGGAATGAATACTGATGTCTCGCCTTACGTGAAATCTGATAAGAAGTGCTGCAGTGATTCTGTTATACCTTTGTCCACCATCAGCAGTTCCCCTCCATGTGCATATTTGGCAAACTTGTCCTAAGGAATGTACCTGCTTCAATTATCCTACTTCCTTGATTCAAAAGATGCTACCAATTCTAAGATAGGTAGCAGATATGCTAACAGTTGTTTGATTAAAAAAAAAGAAAGAATAAGAAAACATATTACCACATTTACAAAAAAAAAACTCAAGTCATGGTATTCTCAGAGATATCAGAATAAAAAAAATCTTGTAAATCTTAGAGTAAAAGAAATATGGCCTTTAATAGCATATTAACTAAGAGCAAAACCTTACCTGTAATTTTTGAGGGATACTTGCAATGTAGAAGAGAATATTTGTAAAGCCAAAATACTGTTTTTTTAATGATAAAATTTCAAATCGGACTCTGGGCTAGGGACAGATTTCTCAATTTGGACACCATTGACATTTTTGACTGGATTTTTGTTGTTGTTGTTGTGGGAACTGTTCTGTGCATTCTAGGATGTTTAGCATCATCTTTGGCCACTACTCCTAACTGCCAGTAGTGACCTCTTTTATAATCGTTTCAGCCAAAAATATCTCCAGATATTGTCCGCTCTGGGGAGGGGACAAAATTATTCCTGGTTGAGAACCATTAGGCTAGTAAAATAAATCCTGGGAGCTGCAGCTTGTATCTGTTAGCATTCAGTTGCAGAGAACAGACCCCACTCTAGCTGGCTTATGCTGAAATGCGTTAATGGCTAGTATTCAATGGTCTACAGATCTGGTTTGTGGGATGAAGAAACAGATTCTAGGCTGGTGAGCTTCCAGAAATGAATCCCATATATACACCACAACTCAGCAATCCAAGGATGAGTTGTGTTTGCTTTGATCTGGACACTGGTTGTCAAATGGAGAAGCTGTGGTCAGGAAGCCACTTCTGCAAACCTGGGGAATCGGCACTCTATCTGCAATAGCAAGATGATGCTTCATGTCCAGCCTCTCTTTTGCTTCCCTCATTCTGAATTCACATTCTGAAAGTGAATCTGATGGAACCTACGTCATACCCAGAACTCTACTTACAAATTAGAGTAGAAAAAACAGTTTTCAGCTTTTCAGCCTCTGTAATACACAGGCAGATATTCCAGAAGTAGGTTGGAATAGATGGTGGATGAGCTCATCTCTCATGTCTTCCACAAGTTTCTTTCCAGAGATACTTAACTCACACCACTAAGTAACCTCCTATTTGCTGTAATTAGTATCTGTCCAAATGTCCTCTTCACTCCACATTTGCATTTTTTATATTGAGCTAATTTTAATCTTTCTTTTACTCTAGTTGCCTCCCTATTTTCTCTTTGACTACCATTCTTTTCATATCCTTTCCTTTTCCCTGACCCCTAGCTATATGTTTTCGATATATTTCATACTTGGCTTTCTCAACAGACGTGACATGTGAAAAGTCCCTGTTGATAAGATGTGACCTGAGACCTAAGACACTAAACTAGCCACTTAAAATACTGTGGGGATAGATAGTTTAGGGTAGGGGTTTATGTCTTTGAATCCTGTATCTCCAAGTAGGAAAATAGAAAACTAACACAAGAAGTCACATTGTCTTATTTAAAGTAAATGTTGATCAGTAGCTTAAAGTTCAAGTGGGTAAGAATCAAGCTATGCTTTCCCCTCTGTATTATAGTTATTTTTCAAAAAAAAAAAAAAAAAAAAGAAAAGGTGACTCATGTGGCTAGGCATATTAAGCAATTGCCTACCTGATACATTTTCCTTTGGAGCTGTTGCCTAAAATTCCTAGTTATTAATTTGGTTTAAGCCATGGAGACTATGACCCTAACTTAAAATTTAGTCATTATACTTGGGAGAGGTAAAAAACATCACAAGTATTTTACATTTTTGGGTAGAGTTGTCACATAAAATACAAGAAGCCAGTTAAATTTAAATTTCAAGTAAACTGACTAATTTATTTCAGAATATCCTAAATGTTGCATCAGACATAGTTACACTAAAATTTTATTTGTTGTTTATCTGAAATCAAATTTAACTGGATGTCCATATTTGTATTTGCTGAGTCTGATATGAATAAGTTGATCAAGTTATTTCTTGAGAATACATTTCTTGAGAGGGATGGGGAATAAGGAATGACATGAGGGTAGTGGGCTCTTGAGAGGAGTAAAGATGAGAAAGTTGGGCTGCGTGCAGCAAGGAAGAAGGACAACTAAAAACAAACAAGCACTAAACTGGTCTTGGTTATCATCGACTATTCCCTAGACATGCAAATAAAGCCTTGATCTGAAGATAAAGCTGTATTTCTTCTCTGCAAATGCAGTCACTTTCTTAAAGCACTTGGATCTGGTCCCAATACAGCATTCCCTTGCCCTTGGCTGGCCAAGCCAAACTTGGAGGTAAGTGGAAGAGATGAGCAGTGCAGGCACTGGATACCTTGGAGCCTTGTAATCTTGCTTGCACAACCTCCAGATTGCATGTTTCTTGGCTTCAGGGCAGCTGGGCACAATTTCAATACACATCTATGGAGACCATGTCACAACAACAAAACAAACCAACGTAGCTGAGAGTTACATTAACAGCTTAAAAAAACAAGTCAACAGACTTCAAGACTGCTCTGGGAGCCCCTCCCAGGGTGTCAGCCTTTGGCAGAAAGGGAGTTTCTGTGCTTCCTTTTTGACATTTTTTCAGCTAATTCTATATGATCTGCAGCTTGTCCCTTTCAATAAGTTTTTGTCAATTTGATTATTTTGAGAGAACCCTTATTTGCTATAATTTTGATCAACATTAGATCTTGAGGTGTGGAGGCATCTGCATTGCATATAAGTGTCTAGTCCTGTGAGATGATTTCCTTGATGCACATATCACATCCATGCAATGGTGTATCCTTTCCTAAGCTCTTACATTGCTGTTGGTCACAAATATATTGAGCCAAATTTTCTAAATCTTCAGATTCTTCATTTTTTGTCTGGTTGCAAATTGGTAGTCAGGAAGAGTTTGCATAGCCTGAGGCAATATCTTACATGAAAATCCTGAGGTAATTTGTTGGAGAAATTTTGCTTCTTACAGAAAGCACATTAGCACATATAAATTCAGATTAGTAACACATTCTCCATTACTGAACTAAGAACAAACTGGCTTCATAATGTCAGTGGATCAGACCTACAAGTATATGTGGATTGGAGTTTTGCCAATATCAGGAACCTCCTGTACTCATTTTTTCATTTATGATTTTTATGAAATGTTTGGTTTATGTGTCACTAATATCAGAGTGTGTGAATGAACACACTGTGAAGAATTGAAAAGAAGAAAAATTAAACATTTTGAAAAGAAGCTTCTCAATGTGATTTCTTTAAAAATAAATATGTTATGTTGTATTTTGTGTCTTGAATCTTTTCATCTGATTTACATATATCCTAAGACTATCATATTTGACCTAAAAAGTTAAGCTCCCTCTATAGAAATTCTAATTTTTGCCTTCTTTAGTAACTATAAACTTATGTTTGTAAGAGAAAAAACCAGCAAAGCCATCCTCATTTTCCTTATTTTTCTTTGCCTGTCCTTTTGTACCAAATTTCTTCTGACTCATCTCCTGGGCTATCTCAATTGGCACATGTTTCCAGAAATTTTTCCTCATTTTTGGTATTTTCCCTGGTTTTTCATTTTCCTGTTATTCATTCTCTAACTCCTATTTCTATATATTCTCCCTTCTCTCTTTCATCCCTACCTATTTCTCTAGACTGTAGAAACAATCTTCTTTGCTCTTTTATTATAAAACTCTCATGAAATTCTGCTCTAAGTCCCCTTAAATTATGTGGAGCCAATCACCTTAGCTCAAGAGAACACAACAGTGATAGGCATAGAATGGCCGGGTGTCTTGGGTCTGAAAGGGGATGGGCTATGATCTCTCTTGAGTTCATTCCACCCTTCAGATGCTGTGACTGCATGAATGCTCTTGGGACTGATGGATCAGGTAAACTCTTTTTGTGCTTTTAGAGTGTCCAACTTAAATATTATAGTTTGAAGTTAAGTCGTGCTGATCTGAAAACCAAACAGACAAAAAATTTCCAAGTCATAAAAAAATTTGGCTCTTTACAGAGAGGCCAAAAGATCATTGTTGTCAGATGGTCAGAAATCCTTCTAATATCTGAGAGGAGATTAATTCTCAGAAGAGAGTAACTGTAGAGGGATTAACTCCCAATGCAGTTAACGATCTTTCTCTTGCATACCTTGGCTTTCCCCACCTGCATGGTAACTTTAAACCTGCCCATAGGAACTCAAGGTCATTGATATCTGTAGCATTTTTGCTCTCCTTGGATTCCTGTGGTAAGTGTTTTTTTTCAGGGTGGAAAAACTGCTGCCTTTATAAAGCCATGCCCAAAAGGCAAGCCATTGAATAGTTGCATGTCACAAGTGATAAGAGCAAATTCAAATCTGCTTGTTTTGCTGAGGCTGTTAATGCCATCATTTTCATCATGCACCTACTCTGTTTCAGGCACTCTGTAATTAGTGGTGAACAATGGTGAGTGAAGTCCCAGATGGGACTCATCCTCATGGAGTATAGAGACCAGTGGGGAAGACAGAAGTAGTCACGTAACAACACAAATGCATTAAAAATTTTGTCAGTGGTAAGTGCTAAAAAAGAAAGTGGATGGAGCTATTGGAGCATAAAATGAAGGTGGTTTGCCCGAATAGGCAAAGCTCTACTGAAAAAAAAAGAAGGAAATGGAGGCATCACACTCCCAGACTTCAAACTATACTACAAAGCCATAATCATCAAAACTGCATGGTATTGGAACAAGAACAGACATACAGACCAATGGAATCGAATAGAAAATCCAGAAATAAACCCACAGATTTATGGTCAACTAATCTTTGACAAAGGAGCAAAGACTATGCATTGGAGCAAAGAAAGTTTGTTCAATAAATGGTGCTGGGAAAACTGGGTCGCTACATGCAAAAGAATGAAGCTTGACCACTACCTCACACCATACACAAAAATCAACTCAAAATGGATTAAAGAACTAGACATAAGACCTGAAACCATAAAATACATAGAAGGAAATATAGGCGAAACACTACAGGATTTGCACATCAAAGACATCTTTACAGACACATCACCCAAAGCAGTGATAGTGAAGGCAAAGATAAACAGCTGGGACTACATCAAATTAAAGAGCTTCTGCACAGCAAAAGAGACAATAACAAAAACAAAGAGAAACCCCACCAACTGGGAGAACATTTTTGCACCCAACACTAATGATAAAGGACTGATCACAAAAATTTGCAAAGAGCTGATGAGACTCAGCAACAACAAAGAAAATAATCCAGTCAAAAAATGGGCAGAAGAGCTAAAAAGAAACTTCTCTGAAGAGGAAATGCAAATGGCCAACAGACATATGAAAAAATGTTCAACATCACTTGTAATCAGGGAAATGCAAATCAAAACTACCATGAGATACCATCTCACACCAGTGAGAATGGCACATATTAAAAAAACTAGCAACAAAAAATGTTGGCGAGGGTGTGGAGAAAAAGGAACTCTTCTGCACTGTTGGTGGGAGTGCAAACTGGTCCAACCACTATGGAGAGCTGTGTGGAGATTTCTGGACCTACTAAACATAGAGCTTCCATATGATCCAGCAATTCCACTCCTAGGTATTTACCCAAAGGACACAGAAACATCAATTCCAAAGAGCACCTGCACTCCTATGTTTATAGCAGCACTGTTTACAATAGCTAAGCTTTGGAAACAACCCAAATGCCCAAAAATAGATGACTGGATCAAGAAGATGTGGTACATATATACCATGGAATATTACTCAGCATTCAAAAAAGATAAACACATGCAATTTGCAGCAACATGGATGGCGCTGGAAGGGATCATGCTCAGCGAAATAAGCCAAAAAGAAAAAGAAAAATACCGGATGGTCTCACTCATAGCAGGAATCTAGAAAACTTAAGTAAGGGACCAGGAAAATGAATATAAGAAAGTGAAAATCAAAATCAACAAAAACTATGAACCAGAGACACTTTTTGGGGGGTGGGGGGCGGGAGGGGAAGGATTGGGGTCAGAATGGGGCGTTTGCAATTGTATGGGGGAATATAAAAATAAAATTTATTATTTAAAAAAAAAATGAAGGTGGTTTGTCACAGATGTGATGTGGGAAGAGATCTGCAGGAAAGAATGACTTGGTTGCAGAGTGGGGTGAATAGTGCCTATGTGCCAAAGCTCTGGGTAGGAGGGACAGAGAGAAAGGGCAAGGTAGATGGAATGGAGTGATGATGAGGCAGGAGCAGGAGGCGATATGAGGACCGGCATTATGGGGTTAGGTCAACCAAGGACTCAAGGACCATGTTTTGATGTTTTTCATTTTTTGATCTTAAGAAAGATGAGAAGACATCAAAATGCTTGAGAGAGGTCATCAGGCTTACATGTCAAAAAATGTTCATTTAGATATTATAACAAGCATGCTGTGAATTATTAGAGGACCCTAAACATTTAAAATTGAGATTTTTTTTTAATTTATGGTAAGGACAATTAACATGATATCTATCCTCTTAAATTTCAAGTGTTGGTTATAGGTGAAATGTTGTATAGAAAATCTCTAGAGCTTATTCAGCTTACTCAATTGAGATTTTATGACTTGTCTGTGACTTTATGACTGTGTCTCCCCATTTCTGTCTTCCCCAAGCTTCTAAAAACAACATTCTTGTCTTTGATTTTATGAATTGGACTATTTTAGATACCTCATATAAGTAGAATTATGCATGATTGTTTTACTGTGTATATTGCCAATGTAATGTCTTCAACATCCATACATGTTGTCAAATAATACGTTATTTTTTTTTAAAAGGCAGAATAGTAGTCTATTGTCAATAGACATATAGGTTGTTTCTACCCGTAGTTATTATGAAAAGTGCTGCAATGTATAAGGGAGTGCATATATCTTTTGGCATATACTGAGGAGTGGGAGAGCTGAATCATATGGTAGCTTTTTTTTTTTTTTTGAGGATCCTCCTTACCATTTTCCATAGCAGTTTTATCATTTGCATTCATTTTATCATTTATCATTTGCATTCACACCAACAGTGTTCAAGGGTTGCAATTTTCCTATATCATTGTCAACACTTGTTCCTTTTTTTTTTTTCATAATAATACAGACCTGATAGATCTGGGATGCTATCTCATTGTGGTTTTGATTTGCATTTTCCTGATGATTAGTGATGAACATTTTCTCCATATCCCTGTTGGCCATTAATTGCAGGGGTTCCTAATATATTTTTGAGATTAACCCTTTATCAAAGTTGTGTTTGCAAATATTTTCTCTCATTTTGTTGTCTTTTCATGTGTTATTTCCCTTACTGTGAGAGACTTTTTAAGTTGACATAGTTCCACTTCTCTAGTTGTGTTTTTGTTGCCTATACTTTTGTTGTCATATTTATAAAATCATTGCCAAGACAAGTGTCATAAAGTTTTTCCCACATGTTTTCTTTTAGGAGTTTTACAACTTCAGGTCTTATGTTTGGGATGATTTTTGTTATGTTATAAGCAGTTATCACTCTTTTGCACTCTCTTCTGTCCTATGTCTGTCTTTATGTCTTTCTGTCCTATGTCTTTATGTCTGTCTTTATGTCTTTATGTCCTATGTCTGTCTTTATGTAAGTATACTGCTTTGATTACTGTAGCTTCATAATGTTTCAAAATCAGGAAATGCTTTCAGCTTTGTTCTTCTCTCAGAATTGATTTAGCACTCTGTGTTTCTATATGAATTGTAAAATTGTATCTTACATTTCCATCAAAATGCCTTTGAGATTTTGGTATGGATTACATTGAAACTGTAGCTCATTTTTGATGGCACAGATAATTTATAACAGTTTTAGTTCTTCTAATCTGTGAATACTACATGTCTTTCTACTTTGTACCTTTTTAAAAAATTTTATTTTATGTATTTTTACATAATTTTTCATTTTTGCACAATGTGTATATTTTTGCCTTGGTTATAGTCCCCATACAATTCCCACCCCCCCTTGTTTTGATCCTACTCCCTTCCTCCCCCCTGTAGTGTGTCTCTGGTTTATAGTTGCCAGTTGATTTTGATTTTTACTATATTATAATTACTTTATTATAACTTAGTCTTTTTCCTGATTCCTTATTTAGGTTTTCTAAATTCCTGCTATGAGTGAGACCATCTGGTATTTTTCTTTTTCTTTCTGGCTTATTTCACTGAGCATGATCCCTTCCAGCTCCATCCATGTTGCTGCAAATTGCATGTGGTTATCTTTTTTGAATGCTGAGTAATATTCCATGGTATATATGTACCACATCTTCTTGATCCAGTCATCCATTTTTGGGCATTTGGGTTGTTTCCAAATCTTAGCTATTGTAAATAGTGCTGCTATAAACATAGGGGTGCAGGTGCCCTTTTGAATTAATGTTTCTGTGTCCTTTGGGTAAATACCCAGGAGTGGAATTGCTGGATCATATGGAAGCTCCATCTTTAGCAGGGTGAGGAATTGCCACACAGCTCTCCATAGTGGTTGGACCAGTTTGCACTCCCACCAACAGTGCAGAAGAGTTCCTTTTTCTACACAGCCTCGACAACATTTGTTGTGCCAGTTTTTTTAATATGTGCCATTCTCACTGGTGTAAGATGGTATCTCATTTCAGTTTTGATTTGCATTTCCCTGATTACAAGTGATGTTGAACATTTTTTCATGTGCCTGTGGGCCATTTGCATTTCCTCTGGGTTATTTACTTTGTTTTTGTTGAGTCTCATCGGCTCTGTAGATTTTTGTGATCAGTCCTTTATCATTAGTGTTGTGTGCAAAAATTTTCTCCCAATTGGTGGGGTATCTCTTTGTTTTGGTTACCATCTCTTTTGATGTACAGAAGCTCTTTACTTTGATGTAGTCCCAGCTGTATATCTTTGCCTTCACTATCACTGCTTTAGATTATGTGCCTTTAAAGATGTATGTTATGTAGTGTTTTGCCTATGTTTCCTTCTATATATTTTATGGTTTCAGGTCTTATGTCTAGTTCTTTGACCCATTTTGTGTTGGTTTTGTGCATAGTGTGAGGTAGTAGTCAAGCTTCATTCTTTTGCATGTAGCGACCCAGTTTTCCTAGCACCATTTATTCAACAAACTTTCTTTGCTCCATTGCATATTCTTTGCTCCTTTGTCAAAGATTAGTTGGCCATAAATCTGAGGGTTTATTTCTGGATTTTCTATTTGGTTCCATTGGTCCATGTGTCTGTTCTTGTTCCAATATCATGCAGTTTTGATTAATATGGATTTGTAGTATAGTTTGAAGTCTGGGAGTGTGATACCTCCATTCCCTTCTTTCTTTTTTTTTCCACGAGCGCTTTGGCTATTCGGGGCTTTGGGTGGCTCCATATGAATTTCATCAATATTTGTCCTATTTCTTTGAAGAATGTCATTGAATTTTTATTGGACTAGCACTGAATCTGTAAATTGCTTTTGGTAGGATGGCCATTTTGATAATGTTAATTCTTCCAATCTATGTGCAGGGGATGTCTTTCCATTTCTTTGTATCTTCTATTTATTTTCACAGTGTTCTATAGTTTTCTTTGTATAGGTCCTTTACCTCTTTGTTAGGTTTATTCCCAAGTATTTGATTTTTTTGTTTCAGTAATAAAAGGGATGGTTTTCTTGATTTCTTCTTCTTTAGATTTATTGTTTGTGTATAGGAAGGCTACTGATTTTTTGTGTGCTGATTTTGTATCCTGCTACTTTACTAAACTGATTGATGAGTTTGGTTAGTTTTTCTGTGGAGTTTTTGCTGTTCTCTATATATCATCTGTGAATAGTCATAGTTTGACTTCTTCCTTCTCTATTTGTATTTCTTGTATGTCTTTCTCTTGTCTTATTGCTCTGGCTAGGACTTCCAGTATTATATTGAAAAGCAGTGGTGAGAGTGGACATCCTTGTCTTGTTCCAGATCTTAATAGAAATGCTTTCAGCTTTTCACCATTGAGAATGATACTGGCTAAGGGCTTGTCATATATGGCCTTCATGATGTTGAGGTATGTTCCTTGTATCCCGAGGATTTCAAGGGCCTTTATCATAAATGGTTGTTGTACTTTGTCCAAAGCTTTCTCAGCATCTATTGATATTATCATATGGTTTTTATATTTCTTTTGTTGATATGTTGGATTACATTGATTGATTTTTGGATGTTGAACCATCCTTGTGTTCCTGGAATAAATCCTACTTGGTCATGGTGAATTATCTTATGGATACATTGTTGGATTCTGTTAGCTAAAATTTATTGAGGATTTTTGCATCAGTGTTCATTAGAGAGACTGGCCTGTTGTTTTCTTTTTTTGTGTGGTCCTATTTTGGTTTTGGTATTAGTGTAATGTTGGCTTCATAGAATGTATTTGGTATTGTCCCTTCCTTCTCAATTTTTTGAAATAGTTTGTGAAGGATTGGCATTAGTTTGTTTCTGAATTATTGGTAGAATTCATTTATAAATCCATCTGGTCCTGGGCTTTTGTTTTTGGGCAGGGTTTTGATTACAAATTCAATTTCACTGCTTGTAATTGGTCTGTTTAGGTAATCTATTTCTTCTTTATCTAGCTTTGGGTGATTGTAAAGTTGTAGGAATTGGTCCATCTCTTCTAGATTGTTGAACTTGTTTGTGTAGAACTGTTCATAGTAGTTTCTGATTTCTTTAGATTTCTGCTGTGTCTATTGTGAATTCTCCTCTTTCATTTGTGATCCTATTTATCTGTGCTTTCTCCCGTTTTTCCTTTGTGAGTTTGGGTAGGGGTTTGACTTATTTATTTTTTCGAAGAACCAACTTTTGTTTTCATCCATCTTTTGGATTTTTTTTTTAGTTTCTATTTCATTTATTTCTGCTTTGATTTTTATTATTTCCTTTCTTCTACTGGTTTTAGGGTTTTTTTGTTGTTCCTTTTCTAGTTCTTTGAGATGTGAGATTAGGTCATTGCTTTGTGTCCTTTCTTGTTTCTTGATGTGAGTCTGTATTGCTATATATTCTCCTCCTATTACTGTTTTTGCTGAATCCCATACATTTAGGAAATTGGTGTCCTCCTTGTGGTTCAACTCAATGTATTTTTTAATTTCTTCTTTGATCTCCTTGTTAGTCCAGTGGTCTTCCAGCAGTGTGGGTTTTAATCTCCATGAGGTAGGAGAGTTCCTTGCCTTCTTTTTATGGTTTATTTCTAGTTTGATGCCTTCATGGTCAGAGAAGATGGTTGGTATTATTTCAGTCTTGGTGTATCTATTGATGTTTGTCTTGTGTCCCAGTATGTGATCAATCCCAGAGAATGATCCGTGTGCACTTGAGAAAAACATGTACTCAAATTTTTGGGGGGTGTAGTGTTCTATAGATGTCAGTTAAGCCCATGAGGTCTAGATCCTTATTTAGGGCTTTAGTGTCCTTACTTATTTTTTGTCTCGTTGATATAGCCATTGTTGATAGTGGTGTGTTGAAATCTCCTACTTCATATGTGTTTTCTCTGATGTCTGTTTTCAGAGATAAGAATAGTTGTCTGATATATTTTGGTGCTCCTTCATTTGATGAGTACATGTTAATGGGTGTTATTTCTTCTTGAAGTATTGTCCCCTTGATCATAATGTAGTGACCATCTGGGTCTCGTTTTACCTTTTTGAGTTTGAAATCTGCTTTATTTTTTATGAGTATAGCTGTTTTCCTGCCTTCTTTTTTGGTCCATTTGCTTGTAGGATCGTTTTCCATCCTTTTACTTTGAGTCTATTTTTATCTTTTCTAGTTAAATGTGTTTTCTGGAGACTGCAAATGTTGAGTTTTTTTTTCTTAATCCAGCCTGTGCCTGTGTCTTTTTATTGAGTTTAGTCCATTTACATTTAGAGTTAATATTGATATATTGGCATCTGTATTTGCCATTTTGTTTTTCTTTTCTGTGGTTTTATTTTTTGTCTTGTTTTATTCTTATTCATCTCTCTGTTGGTTCTCATTTTAGGACAACTTGTAGTTGGTTTTTTTTTTTTTTTTTTGGAGTGGGGGTTTAGTCATAATGAAATTCTGGAGTTTCAGTTTGTCTGGGAAGGTTCCTTATTCTTTCTTCATAGAGAAAGGAAAGCTTCATAGGATAAAGTATTCTTGGTTGGCATTTGTTTTCTTGAAGTTTGTTGATTATGTCCCTCCATTCTCTCCTTTTTTTGAGAAGTCTGATGTCAGCCTGATTGGTTTTCCTTGTATGTTACCTGTTTCTTCCCTCTTATCAGTTTCATTATTTTTTTCCTTGTCTTGGATTCTTGGAAGCTTTACTATTATGTGTCTTGCTGTATTTTTCCTTTCATCATGGAAGTTTGATGTTCTTCTTTCTTCTTCTATGTCTATTTTCAGCTCCTTCTTCATGCTTGGGAAGTTCTCATTGATTATCTCCTTAAATATTTTCTCTGTTTCTAGGTACCTCTCTTTTCCTTCTGGGATCCCTATAACTCTTATATTTCCTTTCCTCATGGAGTCAGATAGTTCCCATAGTCTTTCTTCATTCTTTTTCCTTTGTACTTCTCTTTCCTTTTCTATTTTGGTTCTTTTTATTTCTGTGTCTTTGAGAGTACTTATTCGTTCTTCCATTTTATCTATTCTGCTATCATTGTTTTTCCCAGAGTTCTTCATCCTTCAATTAATCCTTTGCTCTCCTGCATTTCTTTCACTTCCCTCTTTAAGGACTCAATTTCATTCTTCTGATCATTGATTATTTTTCCCCCATATCATTTTTGACTTCTTTCAGTTTTTTAGTCATGGTGATTTTAAATTCTCTATCGGGAAGGCTCAGAAGTTCTTCCAAGTCACTGTTGTTGCAGTCTGGTGGTTAATTTTCTTTTTGTGGTGTGTCCTTTCCCCGAGGACTTATTTGGTTGCTTGTAGTTTTTCTTCTCCCTGCTGCTTGTTTTCTGATTTGTCGTGTACATTGGGACACTGTGTCACTGGTACTGGCCAGCATCTCTTTGGTGAGCTCCTTCTGGGATGTTGGAAGCTCTGACTGTGGGAACAGCCCCCTCTCAGTTCCACACAGTTTTGGTGAGGTCCGGACATGGAGCTTCCTGTCTTAAAGATGGCACATCTGGGAGGCAATCCCCTGTCCCCTCGGTCTGCCTTAGAGGTGGCTGGATCCCCCTCTCAGCTCCAATTGGGGACCAATTGTGGGGCCTGGCTTGTGTGGGATATCAGCTCACCTCTGACTGTGAAAGTACAGCCCTTTCTCAGTTCCACACAGTTTTGGTGCTGTCCGGACATGAAGCTCCCTGTCTTAAATATGGTGCGTCTCTCACCTGGTTTTTGTGGTTGTGAGGCTCAATTGAAGTAACAAATTGAGAAAGGCAGATTGCTAAGATAGCATAAATTTCATAAATTTTAGAAACTGAGTAGTTACTACAGAAAAGCAAAAATGTGATGACGTAGCAGTCTTTGCTATGAATTACATAGTATTCTGTTACATACCTTTTACCTTAAAGAACTTAGCATAGAGTTATTCCTAACATGGCAAATGATTACTAAACTATGATAGAGAATATAATAATAAAAGCTGCTTCTTTCTCTCTTTCAGAATGGACTTGCAAATTATTCAGATACTATGTATAAATAAAATGGGATATTTTGATCCCACTTTTATTTTATTTTTTTATTAATTATTTTTCTCACATCATTGTGGTTCCCATAGTTCTTCCACCACACTATTAAATATCTTGGCTATTGTAAATAGTGCTGCATTAAACACAGGAATGCAGTTTTCCTTTCAAATTAGTGTTTTTGTGTCTTTTGGGTAGACTCCTAGGAGTGGAATTTCTGGATCATATGGTAGATCCATTTTTAGTGTTCTGAGGAAACTCCACACACCTTTCCATAGTGGCTGGACTAGTTTACATTCCCACCAGCAGTGTAAGAGGGTTCCTTTATCTCCACATCCTCTCCAGCATTTGTTTTTTCCAGTTTTCTCATTGATCCCACTTTTTTGATCTTGCTCTTTTGATATTGTCATTTTAATGCTATAATATTGACATTAAGGACATTTGACTCTTTTATCTACTCTTTCTTTCTGCTACTAATAACAACAATAGAAAGTACGATACCCATGTTAGTGAGCAGTTATTAGGTGCTAGATTCTGGTTTTGGTGCTTTTCATCTATTTTCTTTTATAATAGAGCAATTTGATAAAGTTGGCACTATTATAATCCTGACTTTACATGTGATAAAACTAAGAAACAGGCAGTTAAGTAATTTAACCAAGATATTTCAGTGAATGATGTGTATAGCTAGTTCATGGAATACAAAAGTGACTAGAAGCAGACAAACCATACATGGCCAACTCTTACTGGTAGGTCAATTCAGGCTTATCTGAGGAAAATTACTGATAATATTATCAAAAACCAACAATCAATTTTTTTAAAAAAGATTTATTTATTTATTTATACAAGCACTGCGTACAGTCAGAAGCGCAGGAAGGTGAGAGAATCCACCAGAGCCAGAGCGGGGAGTAGAACAGGCAGACCGATGAAACACACTGCTGAGGGGTACAGCGGGCGCAGCAGGAGAGGTCTGAACGCCATGTGGGCCTCTCGCCGGCAGCTGGGGATCGAACTGGTGCTGCAGAGGCTTCAGGCAGCTTTGCAGTCCAGCGCTCAACCGCTGCGCCACCGGGGAGGCCCCAATTATTTTTTTTAAAGATTTACTTATTTATACAAGAACTGGGGTACAGGTCAGAGGCACAAGAGGGTGAGAGAATTTACCGGAGGGAGTAGGGAGCAGAACAGGCAGACGACTGAAGACACTGCTGAGGGAAGCTGAGGGTGAGGCAGGAGAGGTCTGCCATGCCATGTGGGTTTTGACCCTGCCGGCGGGGAATCAAAACCTCGCTGCAGAGGCTGCAGACAGCTTCACAGTGCAGCGCTAAACCCGCTGTGCCACCGGGGTGGCCCAACAGTCAATTGTTTTTAATCATGATAATAACATAGTTATCAATAACAATACCAATGAGAGTAATTAAACCTTTACATAATACAATTTGTTATTTACCAAATTTAACAGAAGAATAAAATATATTTGACAAACTTTGTTTTTTAATTTTTTTAAAGATTTACTTATTTATGCATACAAGAACTGGAGTACAGGCCAGAGCTGCAGAGGGTGAAAGGATTCACCAGGGTCAGAGTGGGGAACAGAACAGGCAGACTGATTGAAATACACTGCTGAGGGAAGCAGCAGGCGATTCACAAGTCTGCTGTGCCATGTGGGTTGCTCTCTGTCTGGCCAGGGATCGAACTCTGTGGATAGCTTCACAGTGCTGTGCATAACCCCTTGTGTCACCAGGGAGGCCCCACTGATAAACTTTATTTTTTTTTTTTTTTTTTTTTTTTATTAAATTTTATTTTTATATTCCCCCATACAATTGCAAACGCCCCATTCTGACCCCAATCCTTCCCCTCCCGCCCCCCACCCCCCAAAAAGTGTCTCTGGTTCATAGTTTTTGTTGATTTTGATTTTCACTTTCTTATATTCATTTTCCTGGTCCCTTATTTAAGTTTTCTAGATTCCTGCTATGAGTGAGACCATCCGGTATTTTTCTTTTTCTTTTTGGCTTATTTCGCTGAGCATGATCCCTTCCAGTGCCATCCATGTTGCTGCAAATTGCATGTGTTTATCTTTTTTGAATGCTGAGTAATATTCCATGGTATATATGTACCACATCTTCTTGATCCAGTCATCTATTTTTGGGCATTTGGGTTGTTTCCAAAGCTTAGCTATTGTAAACAGTGCTGCTATAAACATAGGAGTGCAGGTGCTCTTTGGAATTGATGTTTCTGTGTCCTTTGGGTAAATACCTAGGAGTGGAATTGCTGGATCATATGGAAGCTCTATGTTTAGTAGGTCCAGAAATCTCCACACAGCTCTCCATACCCACTGATAAACTTTAAATGGAAAAATGGTCACCAGAAAATAACTCAAAATGACAGGTGGTGTAATCAGTAAAATTTGATTTAGATGACAGACTCACAAATGAATAAAATTTCATTGTAAAGTTTACTTCCAAAGACATTCCTGATGAGAATAGTACCAAAAAATAAAAAAAAAAATAGAAGTGTTTTAAGTGTACATAGAAACATGCCAAATAAATGTAATCATTTAGTGAAATTTAAAATTTGTCAGTATATCTTTCTCCACAAAAATATGGTCAAATTGGCCTAGAGTGAATGTGACAAGATCAAAAAAGTGGGGTAAAATAATTTGGACCTTTTTTTTGAAATTTTAGGTATGTCTTAGCAACATATGGAGTCCTCTCAACATAGGTACATTGCAAATTGGTTTTCTTAGTTCTTTATTCCTATTCCTCAAGTCAACTTTTTACTTTTATTTGGAAAACAAGTGGAAATTTAACTTGGGGGTCTGTATGCTATTAGAAAGGAAATACTAAAAAGAGGTTAATCTTTCACATTTAATCAATAAATATCTTTTATTTTGTCCTGTAAATAATATGAATGCATATTTGGGACTGCAACTATTTAGTCACATTATAGTCACCTAATAATTTTTGAATTATCACTACTTAAATTATTTTGTAAACTGATAATGAATTTAATTTGTCATTAATGGGAGTGATTTATAATTTTACAGTTTGGAGCATTCCAATGAGCTTAAAAATATGAGATACTTGGCAAAAAAAAATGCATCTCTTATCTTGACCGTTATGAAAAATTCAGATTGTTTAAAAGGAGTTAAAATTAATTTCCCTTTGGTAAAATATGTAGTAACTAATGGAATGTTTTATTTACCCTTAGTGAAAAGTAACCTATTTACAATAAAGCTACATGGATTATTGCAAAACCCAAGTATAATTTCCACTAATAAATGATGAGAACTGGAACAAGTGATGAATGATGACCAAAGATATAGATTCTAAATGTTTCATTGAAAAAAAAAAAACATTTTTCTGAAGAAAAACATAAGTTCTCGAAAATAAAAATAAGCACATTGCTATCATTCTTAAACTGAGTGCAATGTTATATAAATTAGTTATAAAAGCTTGGTAGTGAGATGAAATGCAACACACTGCTGGAAAGAGCAGTTTGAGACTGAAATGATGAATTTATTGCTTTAGATCAGCACTTCTAAGATTTGAGAAGAAAAATCTCAAATTTTTATATATAGAATAACAATATTTATTTAAACATCATTGTCTATAAACTTTTTTGTTTTTAAAAGCTCTGAGAAATCAGTTGGCTGATCTATCTCATATACATGTTTATGGCAATGTACATTAAGCCACTCTAGGCATGTAGCATAGTGGTTATGAGGGCAGCTTCTGGAGCCAGACAGCTTAGGTTCAAATCCTTACTTTCTCATTCATTAGCTGTAGGACTTAGGAGTTACTGGAAAAATTACTTAACCTCTTCAGGTTTTGGTTTCCTCACTTCTATAATGGGGATAATTATAGTTCTACTTCATAGAATTGCTGTCAGAACTAGATGTGTTCATGCATCTAAAAATTTCTACCTGTTATTGTTATAACTACTGGTGCTGCTGCTGCTACTATTACTACCACTAGTCATAGGAAAGAATTTTCTGGCCTTTAGTTTGGAGAATATTCTTTCCTACATAAATTGTTCTTAACCTCCATATCTATGTTCTTCCTGAATGTCTAGTTAGTCATGCTCGCTCTGTATCTCTGTCTCTGTCTCTCTGTCTCTCTCTCTGTATGTGTGTGTTTGGGGTCCTTAAACTTATAAATTGTAGCATACTGTTATACTGTGATAGGTATCTAATATTACAGGTATTAAAACAGTGGGAACAAACAGAATAAAACTAACATAACTATATGATCTTGGTAAAGCACTGTCTCTTATGTCTTGGCTTGTTTAAAATTTTTTTAACCATACAAAATGCTGGTATTGGACTAAATACCTAATTTCCCTTGTAAGCTTCAGATTTATAGCACTCTTTCTCCTTTCTGACTTATTCTCTTTAACTTAACTGTTCCCACTTTAATGATGCCATAAATCCTTGGGCATCTCTGTGATGGTGTCCGAGTGTAAAGTTTTTAATCCACTTATTTTTTTCAGGGGAAACCTCAGAATAAGGGGCAAAGGCATTCAGAAGTGAAGTTTGTGATATGCAATATTAACCTGGAGACAGTGTTAATGTCAAAATGATGTCATGGAAAGAGGGAACCATGTGAGCTCTGCAGTGCTTAATGTTAACAGGCATTTACTAATGTCTTACAGAAATGAAGTTGCTCTAGTAACATATTTCTCATAGAAACTGTTGGGCATTTTTAACTTCAGCTTTCTTCTTCACTATTCTGTTCTCTCTCCATTTATAAAAAACTACAGCTTGAAATGTTGTTTGTTATCAGTGTTGAGTGTCATTACCATCTAGGATCCATTTTCATGGTACCCTTCCGGGCCTTGAGTAAATATTTGGCAATGTTCTAAATGCCAGGGTCTCTTGAGAGCTTATGAGGAATGTTGCTTAGGCAGGGATAGGGGAAGAGCAGAATAATTCTTGACCCTGCAGCTGTGCAGCAAATTTGGGAGTTCTGGGCTGAATGTCTCCAAAAAATGCACTGCAGCACTGCTGCTGCCTTGGTGGTTGTATTGCCATCTGTCTCAGGTCACCTTGAAATATTTTTTTAGGTTGGCACTTTGGTGTAGAGTGAAGAGTCTCTTTCATTTGGGTCTTCATCTGTGTTTGGGAAAGAAATCATGGAAACATAGGTCTGGGAGGGCACAACCACAGACCTCACAACAAGGACTGAGCAAGTTGCTTCATGTTTTCTGTTCAGCACCGCCTCCTCCCTGTCAGCTCTTTTGAAGCACCCTTAAAACAAAACACACTCATTAAATCTGAAGTGGTAAGTGAAGTTGGCAGTTATACCTATTCAGGTAGGTTTTTGTATTTAGATGTTTACACTCCAGAAAAAAAGAATAGTCAGAAAATGAATGCCTGCTTATCAGTGGCTGCAAATGGCCTCCCTTTCAGGGTGAATGAGGTCAGTCAGGGTCCAAAATGTGTGGGTATTTTGCTCCAGATCTAGCACTGAACTGGTCCATGAAGTTAATGTTTCAGTGAAAAATCAGGATGGCCTCGTCACCATCATTTCAACTACTGAGTTTATTTATCAGGGTGAAGACTGACTGCTGCTCCTTCCTAAATAATCAAAGGCATTTCTTGATGACTCTTCCCACCTGAACACAGGCCTGTCTCAGTTGTGCTATCTTGTTGACAGGGACAATTAATAAATAGTTCTGGCCCATGGACCAACTTTTCCCATCTGTAGATTCTCTTTTTTCATGAAGCTTTCCCTGAAAACTTGGCTCCTTTTCTGAACCTACAACATTCAATTTTTAATGAGCTGGGAGGATGCCAAGATATGGTTTTAACCCTCAAAATCTTATAGTCAGTAAATGAGGTAACATGTGATGATGTTCAGTTAATCACCATGCAAGTGTGAGGCAATTTGAGCTCATCTTTGAAAGATGGAAAACATTTTTTGTGGTTCTGGAATAGTTTGAGCAAACGCACAGAGGTGTTTCTAATCAGTGGTCTTTTTGGTCCTTATTTTATTCAACCTGAGAAATATTTGACACTGTTAACCACATGCTTAATCTCGAAGGACAGGAATGGCTTGTGTGATGCTGCATTTCCCTGAATTTTCTCAGCTTTTCTAACAGTTCTTTTTAATTTCATCCCCAGGTTTCTGTGACTTTATGCACACTGATGATGCCTTATCTGTGCCTCTAACCTGGCTGGTTTCTTAAATTTCAGACTACATATCTAACTGTCTCCTGTTCATACCCACATAGCCAACTCTTACTTAAATGATTTAAAAATCTTCCCTTCCCTCCCCAAACACCCCCTCACATTTGTTCTTTCTCCCCAGTTCTGCTTTTTCTTCAGTGTTTCTTTTCTCTGGGAATAATGTAACCCAGTTATTCAAATAAGATTTTGAGGGTTTCAAAGATTGAAACATGGTACAATCATCAGGAATGAGGACCCCAGGTGATAACTCACGATGCCTTTTATATTCTAGTTTATTAGCATTTCCTAAATCTTTCCAAGTCTCTCCATCTCCATTCTACCGCCTTGAGTCAGTTCTTCATTTTGCATGGATGACTCTAGTAGTCATCTGCCTTTGATCTGAGCTCCAGCTAATTCTTTCTCTGTGTTTTTGGCAGAGGGCTCTTCCTAAGGTATAAATATGGTCGTTGTGTTGTTTCTTTCATTAAAGGCCTGCAATAGCTCCCTTTTGTCCTATGGATAGTGTCCAGATTCTTAAATTAGATGACTCGCTTTTTATGTTCTGGCCTTGCTTATTTCTCTTATCTTATCTCTTGCTATCACCACTCAAGATTCTTGAGTTTCAGTCATTTTGAAGTGCACTTGCTGTTCACCAACTGACCAGGTGAGATTTCTTGTCTCTAGGACTTGTACTCACTGTTCTGGCACACTCTTTCCTCTCTTACTGTTTCTTTGGTCTTAGCTGGAAAAACATTGCTCATGCTATTTCAGTGGTCTATTTTCTTGTCTATAACTTGTTTAAATTGTTCAATATCTATTATAGAATCTGGAACATTTTAGATACTTAGGAGATACTTTTTGGATGAATGAGTGAGTGGTAATGCGTGAGGTGTTTTTACGAAATTGAAGATCATCCAGATTGACTAGAATGTAGCTGTATGAAGGACAGGTGTGAAAGTTATGAATGATGGTTGTGTGTCTTTGGTTAGGTTGTCTGAACACAAATTCTGAGACAAAAATTCCAGAACAGGAAGTTTATTATGGAATGTTTTATGATTAACTTATGTGAAGGAATGAGGGATATAGCAGAGGGAGAATTTTAACTGAAATGAAATTTCAACAGGATTCTCATCTAATCCCATATGGCAAATAAGTTGTCACAAACCCATAATGTTGTCCTGAACTGAGAAAAGAGGGCTAGGCTTTTATATTTTTTCAAATTAAAAAAAAATCTCTCTATTTTCTTTATTGAGGTAACATTGGTTTACAACACATGGTTTAGGAGAATATGTTCACACATATATCAGCATACCAGTCACACATATATCAGCATACCAGTCACATCCCTTTGTCATCTACCCTAGCCATTGGACTCCCTCTTCCCTATATTTTCACCCGAGTAGCCTCCATTCTGTAATCATATCTCTAGGTTTGTTTTGGTTTACTTTTGTCAGTTCCTTTTTTTTGTTCCCCTCTATGTTCCACATATTAGTGAAATCATCCAATATTTGTCTTTCTCCTGACTTATGTCAGTTAGCACAATCCCATCCAGTTCCATTTATGTTGTTACAAATAGCAAGAGTTGATCATTTTTTTATAGCTAAGAAATATTACATTGTGTATATACACACACATATATATATACACAACATCTTCTTAACCTACTGCTCTGTCTATGGATATGTATGTTGTTTTTATAACTTGGCTATTGTAAATAGTGCTGCAATGAACCTAACAGTGGACATAGCCCTTCAAATTAGTGATTTTGTATTTTTTAGGTAGAAACCTAAGGGTGGAATTGCTGGATCATATGCTCAATCTATTTTTAGTATTTTTGAGGAAAATCAATGCTGTTTGCCATGGGGTCTGGAATGAGGGGGTATATCATTGTGGTTTTGACTTGCATTTCCATGATGATATGTTATGTTGAACATTTTTTCATGTGGCTATTGGCCATCTGTATGTCTTCTTTGGAAAAGTTTCTATTTAGCTCTTCTGCCCATCTTTTGATTGGGTTCTTTGTTTTCTTTTTGTCGAGATATATGAGTTTTTTTGTAGATATTGGACATTAGCCCCTTGTCAGATGTATGCTGTGCAAATATTTTCTCCCATTCAATAGTGTGTGTTTTTGTTTTAAAGATATCTTCTTTCATTGCCCAGAAGCTTTTTAGCTTCATATAGTCCTAGTCATTTATTTTTGCTTTTGTTTTCCTTACATTTGGAGTCAAATCCCTACAGGTTTTCATCTATGTATTCTATGGTTACTGGTCTTACATTCAAGTGTTTAATCTATTTTGAGTCAATTTTTGTATATGGTGTGAGAGAGCAGTTAAGTTTCATTTTTCTGCCTCTGGCTGTCCAGTTTTTCCCAACATCATTTGTTAGGAGAGTTTCCTTTTTCCACTGTATACTCTTGGCTCCTTTGTCATAGTTTAACTGTCCATATAAATGTGTGTTCATTATTGGGCTCTCAATTCTATTCTTTTGGTCTATGTATTTATTTTCATTCCAATACCATACTGTTTTTATTGCTACAGATATATAGTGTAGTTTGAAGTCCAGAACATGATCCACCATTCCTCTTCTTTTTGTCAAAATTGCTCTTTCTATACAGAACTTTTGTGCCTCCATGTAAGTTTCTGTAATTGTTGCTCTATTCTTTGAAGAATTCCATTGAAACTTTGACAAGAATTGTGTTGAATCTATACAGACCATTGGATAAGATGGATATTTTAACAATATTAACTCTTCCAATCCATGAGTATGGAATATATTTCCATTTCCTTGTGTCTTCTTCTATTTCTTTTAACTATGTCTTATAGTTTTTATTGACTAGGTTTTTTACTTCCTTTGCTAGGTTTATTTCTAGTTATTTAATACTTTTGGTGCTATGGTAAATGGGATTATTTTCTTGATTTCTTGCTTTCCTAGTTCATTGTTTGCTTTAGGAATGCAACAGATTTTGTGACCTGCCACTTTACCATATTATTTATTGTTTTGAATAGCTTTTTAGTGAATATTTTGAATTTTCTATGCATATTATCATGTCATCTGCAAATAGTGATAATTTCACTTCTTTTCCAATTTGTATACATTTTATATATTTCTCTTGCCTAATTGCTCTAGATAAGACTTCCAGTCTTGTGTGGAACAGTAGTGGTAAATGTGGGCGTCCTGTCATCTACCTGATCTTAGAGGAAAAGCTTTCAGTTTTTCACTGTTGGGTATGATGCATATATGGCTTTTATTTGGCAATATGGCCTTTATTAATTTGAGATATGTTCTTCCTAATCTTATTTTATTGAGTTTTTTAATTATAAATGAATGCTGAATCTTGTCAAATTCCTTCTCTGCATTTATTTATATGATCATATGATTTTTGTCTTTTCTTTTGCTGATACATTGATCATTTTGCATATGTTGAACCAGCCTTGCACCCCTGGAATAAACTACACTTGTTCATGATATATGATTCTGCTAATGTATTGTTGAATTTGGTTTGCTAAAGTTTTGTTGACTATTTTTGTGTTTAGCAGGGATATTGGATCTGTAGGGGTTTTTTTTTTTTGTGTGTGTGTGTGATACTTTGCTTTTGGTAGCAGAGTAATGTTGATAGCATAAAATGTACTTTGGAAAAGTCCCTCAAAAATTTCTCAATTTTTTTTTTGAGAATTTGAGAAGGAGAGGTACTAGCTTTAAAAATTTGATACGGGCCTCCCCGGTGGCGCAGCAGTTGAGCGCTGGGCTGTGAAGCTGCCCACAGCCTCTGCAGCACCGGTTTGATCCCCGGCCACCGGGTGAGGGTCCCACATGGCATGCAGACCTCTCCTGCTGCGCCTGCTGCTCCCCTCAGCAGTGTCCTCCGTCTGTCTGCCTCTTCTGCTTCTTGCTCTGGCTCTGGTGGATTCTCTCACCCTCCCATGCTTCTGACTGTACCCAGTGCTTGTATAAATAAATAAATAAATAAATAAATAAATAAATAAATAAATAAATCTTTTAAAAAAATAAAAATTTGATAGAACTTACTAGTAAAGTCATTTGTTCCTGGACTTCTTTTTTCTGGAGATTTTTGATTACTGTTTAAATTTCCTTGCTTGTAATTGGTCTGTTCAAGTTTCCTATTGCTTCCTGAGTCACTCTTGGAAGGCTGTATGCCTCTAAGAATTTTTCAATTTCTTTTCTTTTTTTTTTAAAGGATTTTTATACTATATTAAAAAACTACAAAATGAAAAAGGGATCAATCAACATATATCTTAGAAGTTTTTCCAAGAATCTCTGTACCCAACAGCCACATAGGCTGGATTTTTCTTCGTTGCTCAGCTTGCAGTTCATTTAAGGATCACTGGAGGTACTTGTGTTCTAGGTCTTAAAATCAAACTTGTTCTGTCAAATCCAAGACCCTGAATTTATCCAAATTGTAGAAACATGCTTTTACCACTCGTCCACCAAAATACCTCCCATTCAGATCAACAACAGCTTTAATTGCTGATTCAACCCTCTCAAATTCTAAAAATATTTGTACTGCTTCATCACCAGGGGTACCAGGAATTTCAAATATCACACATTTTCCAACTTTGCCATATTTTTCACATTCTTCCTTGGTTTCAACTTCCAAGTCTTCATCTACCTCTCCTGCACCAATCATGTTCTTTAGTTGGCCTACTTTAGTAGGACACTTAAATATTTCAGTTAATGGATTTGAATCTGACTTCTTGGATGCATCTGGAAACCCTGTTTATGGGGGAGACCCACCTTTCTCTGTGGCATTGCCTACAATAATCTTGCCTCCTCTCTTAGTTGTCTTTTCCACTGATAACGCTGTGCTCAATCCTTGCTCATGCTTCCAAGACCCTGGCCTTCCCAGAAGCCATACTTCTGCATGATTTTATGTGCAACACTGCCACCCATGTTGGCAAGGAAGGAGTTGCCCGGCCGGGTGGGGGATCTGGGTCTGTCTGGTTCCTCATATACAGGGGGAGGGGTAGCAGCTTTGGAAGACTGTGAATGAGGTCTTGAATCCTCTTCATAAGGAAAATCTCAGGGTAACTCTTTGTCTTTCTCTACAAGAGAAGTTGGAGATATGATGGCAGCTCTGCCCATACTTCTTTTTCTCCTCTCCTTCATAATCTTCATCTTCATCAGAATCTGGATCTGGTCACCTTGAAAATCTGCTAGCTTCATGTCTGTCTTTATGCTTCTTCTCTCTCTCTTCTATTTCTTTTTGTCTTTCCAGCTCCTGCTGTCTCTGCCGTTCTTCTCTTTGGCGCTTTACTACTTTCTCATAATCATGAGGAAACATAGGATCATATTCATCAGCTAAGGGAATCAAAACTTCTCCTGCAGAAAACCCACTGATAACAGGATCCTTGAGACCAGCTGCTACATGTGGCTGGGTGTCCACAAACTGCCGGTCATCTGAAGAGCCGCCTCTCTTCAGGTTGATTACGGGGGCAAGGACTGTACTTTGTTTCGTCGTCTGGCTCTTTGCCTGAGTGAGAGCTGCCTTCTTCACCTGGAGCTGAGATTGCAGACATTTGAAATTTTTGGGCCAGCCCTCTGTTTTGGAGTCACTGGTCTCCACTCCCAGGTCATCATACAGGGACATCTTCTTTTCAGTTTAATGCTTATTGTAAGTAGGATTTTATATGTAAGTGAAGGTCTGAGTTCTGAGCATCTCAAGTAGCAGCAGGCTGTCCTGGCCGGCCCACTCTCCCCATGGGCTGCGGTGGCCCTCCCGGGCCGAGGTGTTGCGGAGAGGGTGGGCTGGGCACGCTCGGAGTACCTGCAAGCAGAATTTGTCTATTTCTTCTAGATTTTCCAATTTGTTGGCATTCATAGTAGTCTTTTATATACCTTTGTATTTCTGAGTGTCTGAGTAACTTCTATTTTTCTCATTTCTGGTTCTATTAGATTATTTATTTGAACTTTTTCTTGATATAGGCCTGTATGGCTATATATATTCTCTTTAGTACTACTTTTGCTGTGCCTCTTATGTTTTGGTAGGTCATGTCTTCATTTTCATTTTGTATCCAGATTTTTAAATTTATTCATTAATTTCCTCATTTACTCAATAGTCATTTAGGAGATTCTTGTAAAACTTTGCCTTTATTTCTGAAGTTTTTTCCTCTCTACTCTCTGAATACAGGTCTTTATAAACCACAGAATTAAAAATCTCCACCAATTTCTGTTGAGATGCTTTTTGCACCTAAGTGACTTGTATGTAGAAGACTACTGGTCATTGACATTCTTTTCATGGAAATGATATGAAGATACATAAAAGTTTAGCTTGCATGCATTTCTGAGGCTTCTATATTCAGTTGTAATCTAGTTGTCTAATTGTGTCTCCTTCAAATCATGTTGAAAACTTTTACCAAAGGTTATAGAGCTGTCAAGAACCAGACCCAAACTTGTTTCCACACCAAATATCTCATTATTGAAGCTCTTGGGAAGATATAAGGGCATGCATTTGATGTGCTTGAATTCTTTGTTTCCTACACAAGCATCTGGCAGAACTAATAGCTTTGTTTTTTTATATTAATTTTTAAATTTTTTATATCATTGTTCATTTTTAAACAATATTTGCTTCCTCACCTCCTCAGGTGTAGTCCCCATAGAGTTTCCTTCACCAAAGCACCCGTGCACCTTCACCACAGTCTCCTCCCTCCCTCCCACCAATCCTGCAGTATGTCTCTGATTTATAATTGGTCATTTTTGCTTTGTTGTGTTTTGTACTGTTATTATTTTTTTACACTGATATTTTATTGGGTTCCCCGATATATTCCTGCTATAAGTGAAACCATCTGATATTTTTTTTTCCTCCTTGCTTACTTCACTGAGCATAATTCCTTCAGTTCCTTTGTATTACATCACTTTTTATTTCTTTTTTTAATGTATCCTCTGGTTCAGTTTATTTTACATTGAAATTTACCTTATATTCATTTAAGGTTACTTAAGAATAAAAAGAGTATATTGATACCAGTTTATTGGCTTAAAGATAGAATCTTCAGGTTGAATTTTGAACTTTTTTTAAAAATTAATTAATTTATTTATACAAGCACTGGGGTACAGTCAGAGGTGCGGGAGGGTGAGAGAATTCACCAGAGCTAGAGCTGAGAGTAGAACAGGCAGAGTGATGAAGTGAGCAGAGGGGAACAGCAGGCGGCAGGAGAGGTCTGCGCGCTATGTGGGACACTCACTGGTGGCCAGGGATCGAACCAGTGCTGCAGAGGCTGCAGGCAGCTTTGCAACCCAGTGCTCAACCACTGCACAACCAGGGAGGCCCCAGGCTGAACTTTGGACCATTAAAATCAAGACAAATTAGAAATGTGTTTAGTATCTTTGAGCAGGTGTTTAACTTCATTCTCCTCCAAGGTAATCACAAGCTTCTAAGAAACTTCCCCAGTTCCATTTTGAGACAGACATAGTGCTAACACTAGATATTTCTTTGCAAAATTTCATCATGAACTATTCGTGAGAAGACTGGCTGCTGAAAAGACTAATCTACCCCATAGTCCCCTCCCTGCCTTTTTTTTTTTTTTAACAGGAAAGAGGTGAAGCCTTCTGTTTACTGTTGAGATGGCCTCTGCTAAATTCAGGACCAGTGATGGAGAGTATGCAATTGAGGTGTGTGAACAGTTACTTCTGTTAAGGTAAAGTGGCCCAATAGTGTCTATAGCTTTCTATATAACTAATTTCTGTGCATATATTTATGTATTGAGATAATATCTCGTGAATTTTCAATTTAACACTGAGTCATAAATATCCCCACTCCATAAAGTTATTTTATAAGCATTTTAATTGCTGAATGATATTTTGCTATATAGATGTGCCATATTTTAACTTAATCATATTCCCGTTATTGTACATTTATACTGTTTACATTTGTATTTCTGTTATCAGAAATAACACACAAAGGTTATTACATCTGTGTATCAACATTTTCCCCATAAATCAAAACTCCAGTTCCAATACCCTTTTAAAAGAGTATAAGAATAGTTTTCTTCCCTTCTGACATCCTTGGATCTAGAGTAAACAAGTAGGCTGAGGCAATCAGAGTCACTTAAAAAATATCTATTGAATGAATAAGCAGGTATTGAAAAGATGAGTTAGCCTCATTAAAAACAAATATATATATCACAAATGAAAGAGGAGAAATCACAACAGACACAGCAGAAATCAAAAGAATAATCAGAAACTACTATGAACAGTTATATGGAAACAAACTCAACAATCTAGAAGAGATGGACAAATTCCTACAACTCTACAATCACCCAAAGCTAGATAAAGAAATAGAACACCTAAACAGACCAATTACAAGCAGTGAAATTGAAATGGTAATCAAAATCCTCCCCTAAAGCAAAAGCCCAGGACCAGATGGATTTACAAATGAATTCTACCAAACATTCAGAAATGAATTAGTGCCTATCCTTCACAAACTCTTTCAAAAAATTGAGAAGGAAGGGACAATACCAAACATATTCTATGAAGCCAACATTACACTAATACCAAAACTGAAAAAGGAGAACACAAAAAGCGAAAATGATAGGCTGATCTCCCTAATGAACACTGATGTAAAAATCCTCAATAGCATTTTAGCTCTCAGAATCCAACAATGTATCCATAAGATAATTCACCATAACCAAGTAGGATTTATTCTAGGGACACAAGGATGGTTCAACATCCGAAAATCCAACAATGTTATACAACATATCAACAAAAAGAAATATAAAAACCATGTGATAGATGCTGAGAAAGCATCAACAGATGCTGAGAAAGCTTTGTTCGACAAACTACAACTTTGTTCAACAAAGTACAACAACCATTTATGATAAAGACCCTTGAAATTCTTGGGATACAAGGAACATACCTCAACATCATAAAGGCCATATATGACAAGCCCATAGCCAATATCATTCTCAATGGTGAAAAGCTGTAAGCATTTCCATTAAGATCTGGAACAAGATAAAGATGTCCACTCTCACCACTGCTTTTCAATATAATATTGGAAGTCCTAGCCAGAACAATAAGACAAGAGAAAGATATATGAGGAATCCAAATAGAGAAGGAAGAAGTCAAACTATCACTATTTGCAGATGACATGATAATATATATAAAGAACCCAAAAACTCCACAAAAAACTAATCAAATTCATCAATCAGTTTAGTAAAGTTTCAGGATACAAAATCAACACACAAAAACCAGTAGCCTTCCTATACACAAACAATAAATCTGAAGAAGAAGAAATCAAGAAAATCATCCCTTTTATTATTGAAACAAAAAAAAAATCAAATACTTGGGAATAAACCTAACAAAAGAGGTAAAGGACCTATACAAAGAAAATTATAAAACTGTTAAAAGAAATAAAAGAAGAGGGCCTCCCCAGTGGCACAGCAGTTGAGCGCTGGGCTGCGAAGTTGCCTGCAGCCCCTGCAGTGCCAGTTCGATCCCCAGCCACCAGTGATCGTCCCACATGGTTCACAGATTTCTCCTGCCACCTGCTGCTCCCCTCAGCAGTGTGCTTCATCAGTCTGCCTGTTCTGCTCCCCGCTCTGGCTCTGGTGAATTCTCTCACCCTCCCACGCTTCTGACTATACCGGTGCTTGTATAAATAAGTGAATAAATATTTTTTTTAAAAAAAGAAAGAAAGAAATAGAAGAAGACACAAAGAAATGGAAAGACATCCCCTGCTCATGGATTGGAAGAATTAACATTATCAAAATGGCCATCCTACCAAAAGCAATTTACAGATTCAGTGCTAGTCCAATAAAAATTTCAATGGCATTCTTCAAAGAAATAGGACAAATATTGATGAAATTCATATGGAGCCACCCAAAGCCCCGAATAGCCAAGGCTTTCCTGAAAATAAAAGAAGGGAATGGAGGCATCACACACCCAGATTTCAAACTATACTACAAATCCATAATTATCAAAACTGCATGGTATTGGAACAAGAACAGACACATGGACCAATGGAACCAAATAGAAAATCCAGAAATAAACCCTCAGATTTATGGCCAACTAATCTTTGACAAAGGAGCAAAGAATATGCAATGGAGCAAAGAAAGTTTGTTGAATAAATAGTGCTAGGAAAACTGGGTCGCTACATGCAAAAGAATGAAGCTTGACTACTACCTCACCCCATGCACAAAAACCAACACAAAATGGGTTAAAGAACTAGACATAAGACCTGAAACCATAAAATATATACAAGGAAATATAGGTGAAACACTACATGACATACACCTCAGTAACATCTTTAAAGACTCATCTCCCAAAGCAGAGATAGCGAAGGCAAAGATGAACAGCTGGGACTACATCAAATTAAAGAGCTTCTGTACAGCAAGAGAGACAGTAACCAAAACAAAGAGACACCTCACCGTTTGGGAGAAAATTTTTGCACACAACACTATTGATAAAAGACTGATCACAAAAATCCACAAAGAGCTGATGAGACTCAACAAAACAAAGTAAATAATCCAGTCAAAAAATGGGAAGAAGAGCTAAAAAGGAACTTCTCCAAAGAGGAAATGCGAATGGCCAACAGGCATATGAAAAAATGTTCAACATCACTTGTAATCAGGGAAACGTAACTCAAAACTACAATGAAATACCATCTTACACCTGCGAGAATGGTGCATATGAAAAAAACTAGGTACAACAAATGTTGGCGAGGAGGTGGAGGAAAAAGAACTATCTTGTACTGCTGGTGGGAGTGCAAACTGGTCCAACCACTATGGAGAGCTGTGTGGCGATTCCTCACCCTGCTAAAGATGGAGCTTCCATATGATCCAGCAATTCCACTCCTAGGTATTTACCCAAAGGACACAGAAACATTAATTCAAAAGGGCACCTGCACCCCTATGTTTATAGCAACACTATTTCTATAACTAAGCTATGGAAACAATCCAAATACCCAAAAATAGATGAGTAGATCAAGAATATGTGGTACATATACATAATGGAATATTACTCAGCAATCAAAAAAGATAAACTCATGCAATTTGCAGCAACATGGATGGATCTGGAAGGGATCATGCTCAAAGAAATAAGCCAGAAAGAAAAAGAAAAATACCAAATGGTCTCACTCATAGCAGGAATTTAGAAGGCCTAAATAAGGGACCATGAAAAAGACTAATTATAATAAAGTAAAAATCAAAATCAACAAGCAGCTATAAACCAGAGACACACTATGGGGGGAAAGGGGGAGAGGAATTAGGGTCAAAATAAGGGGGGAATTGTTTGGGGACTATAACCAAGATGAAAATGCATACATTGTGCAAAAATGAAAAATGATGCAAAAATATATATAAAATAAAAAAAAACAAGTACGTGTGTGAGACTTAGTAAATGTGCTCCTTGTCCTTGAACATAATAAGTAAAGAAGGTATACAGAAAAAAAGGGGAAATTAAAAATAAATCTAGGAGTTAGAAAACTGTTTTTTGTTTCAATCGAACACTTCCATTACCAGGGAAAAGACTACGCTGAATTTGCTGCTTCCCCTTTAAGGCAAAAGCTGCAAGTTAGTGACTAAACCCTTTGCTTTTCTTCCTGGAAACACAGTTAGACTCTATCTCCCAGTTGATATGGTAGAGCACCCAAATGAAGATGCTTGAATTCCTGAATCTCTGCCTGTCTTCTGGATTATGGAAACCGGAAACTGAGGCTCATTCCCAACATGCAGATTTTCCACACATCCAACCTATCATTAAGTACTTAAATTTATCTCCTGCATGTATTGACTGTTCACTTCTTTTCAAACTCTCTACCAACACTTTAGTCCAACTTAACTCATCATCTTTTCCTAGGCCATTGGCATAGCTGTTTAATCTGCATCCATTCTGCCCCCCTTCTAGTCTTTCTCCAGGTCAAAGGGCATTTTGCCAAAGTACAAATCTGATAACATTACTTACCTTGACATATTTAAATAGCTTCCCATTGCTCTAAGAATAAAGACTTAGATTCTTCAGTGGTGTTAATTTTGCTCCAGCCTTATCCACTATCAGGCTCAATGAGGTGCATGGCACATTCTCAGAGCCATCCACACTGGTAATTTCTTTTGCTTGGATTCCAGTCCACAAAATGCTCCCTTCTCCAAGTTACCTCTCACCTATCTTTTTTTTTTTTTTTTTTTAATATGTCCAACTTGTTTTTCTAATTTTTAAAGACTATCTTGCTGTTTTTTTTCTCATTGTCTGTATGTGCACATTTTATTTTATTTTATATTATTTTATTTTTTTTTTTATCATGGAATCTATTTTTTTATTTTTTTTTTTATTTTTTATTTTTTTTTATTTTTTTTTTTAATAAATTTTATTGTTATATTCCCCATACAATTGCAGCCCCCCCATTCTGACCCCAATCCCTCCCCTCCCGCCCCCGCCCCCTAAAAGTGTCTCTGGTTCATAGTTTTTTGTTGATTTTGATTTTCACTTTCTTATTCCTGGTCCCTTATTTAAGTTTTCTAGATTCCTGCTATGAGTGAGACCATCCGGTATTTTTCTTTTTCTTTTTGGCTTATTTCGCTGAGCATGATCCCTTCCAGCGCCATCCATGTTGCTGCAAATTGCATGTGTTTATCTTTCTTGAATGCTGAGTAATATTCCATGGTATATATGTACCACATCTTCTTGATCCAGTCATCTATTTTTGGGCATTTGGGTTGTTTCCAAAGCTTAGCTATTGTAAACAGTGCTGCTATAAACATAGGGGTGCAGGTGTTCTTTGGAATTGATGTTTCTGTGTCCTTTGGGTAAATACCTAGGAGTGGAATTGCTGGATCATATGGAAGCTCTATGTTTAGTAGGTCCAGAAATCTCCATACAGCTTTCCACAGTGGTTGGACCAGTTTGCACTCCCACCAACAGTGCAGAAGAGTTCCTTTTTCTCCACACCCTCGCCAACATTTGTTGTTGCTAGTTTTTTTAATATGTGCCATTCTCACTGGTGTAAGATGGTATCTCATGGTAGTTTGATTTGCATTTCCCTGATGACAAGTGATGTTGAACATTTTTTCATATGCCTGTTGGCCATTTGCATTTCCTCTTCAGAGATGTTTCTTTTAAGCTCTTCTGCCCATTTTTTGACTGGATTATTTTCTTTGTTGTTGTTGAGTCTCATCAGCTCTTTGCAGATTTTTGTGATCAGTCCTTTATCATTAGTGTTGGTGCAAAAATTCTCCCAGTTGGTGGGGTTTCTCTTTGTTTTTGTTATTGTCTCTTTTGCTGTGCAAAGCTCTTTAATTTGATGTAGTCCCAGCTGTTTATCTTTGCCTTCACTATCACTGCTTTGGGTGATGTGTCTGTAAAGATGTCTTTGATGTGCATATCACGTAGTGTTTCGCCTATATTCCTTCTATATATTTTATGGTTTCAGGTCTTATGTCTAGTTCTTTAATCCATTTTGAGTTGATTTTTTGTATGGTGTGAGTGGTGGTCAAGCTTCATTCTTTTGCATGTAGCGACCCAGTTTTCCCAGCACCATTTATTGAACAAACTTTCTTTGCTCCAATGCATATTCTTGCTCCTTTGTCAAAGATTAGTTGACCATAAATCTGTGGGTTTATTTCTGGATTTTCTATTCGATTCCATTGGTCTGTATGTCTGTTCTTGTTCCAATACCATGCAGTTTTGATGATTATGGCTTTGTAGTATAGTTTTGAAGTCTGGGAGTCTGATGCCTCCATTCCCTTCTTTTTTTTTCAGGAGAGCTTTGGCTATTCAGGGTTTTTGGTGATTCCATATGAATTCATCAATAATTGTTCTATTTCTTTGAAGAATGACATTGAAATTTTGATTGGAATAGCATTGAATCTGTATATTGCTTTTGGTAGGATGGCCATTTTAATAATGTTTTATTCTTCCAATCCATGAGCAGGGGATGTCTCTCCATTCTTTGTGTCTTCTTCTATTTCTTTTAACAGTGTTTTATAGTTTTCTTTGTATAGGTCCTTTACCTCTTTTGTTAGATTTATTCCCAAATATTTGATTTTTTTTGTTTCAATAACAAAAGGGATGGTCTTTTTGATTTCTTCTTCTTCAGATTTATTATTTGTGTATAGGAAGGCTACTGACTTTTGCGTGTTGATTTTGTATCCTGCCACTTTACTGAACTGATTGATGAGTTGAATTAGCTTTTCTGTGGAGTTTTTGGGGTTCTCTATGTATAATATCATATCGTCCGCAAATAGTGATAGTTTTGACTTCTTCTTTTCCTATTTGGATTCCTTGGATGTCTTTCTCTTGTCTTATTGCCCTGGCTAGGACTTCCAGTATTATATTGAAAGCAATGGTGAGAGTGGACATCCTGTCGTTGTTCCAGATCTTAATGGATTGCTTTCAGCTTTCACCATTGAGAATGATACTGGCTGTTGGCTTGTCATAGATGGCCTTTATGATGTTGAGGTATGTTCCTTGTATCCCCAGAATTTCAAGGGCTTTTATCATGAATGGGTGTTGCACTTTGTCGAAAGCTTTCTCAGCATCTATTGATATTATCATATGGTTTTTATATTTCTTTTTGTTGATGTGTTGGATAACGTTGATTGATTTTCGGATGTTAAACCATCCTTGTGCCCCTGGAATGAATCCAACTTGGTCGTGGTGAATTATCTTATGGATACATTGTTGTGGATTCTGATAGCTAAAATTTTATTGAGGATTTTTTGCATCAGTGTTCATTAGGGAGATTGGCCTGTAGTTTTCCTTTTTTGTGTTGTCCTTGTTCGGTTTTGGTATTAGTGTAATGTTGGCTTCATAAAACGTGTTTGGTATTGTCCTTCCTTCTCAATTTTTTGGAAGAGTTTGTGAAGGGATAGGCACTAATTCGTCTCTGAATGTTTGGTAGAATTCATTTGTAAATCCATCAGGTCCTGGGCTTTTGTTTTTGGGGAGGTTTTTTATTACCATTTCAATTTTCGCTAATTGTAATTGGTCTGTTTAGGTGTTCTATTTCTTCTTTATCTAGCTTTGGGTGATTGTAGAGTTTGTAGGAATTTGTCATCTCCTCTAGATTGTTAAACTTGTTTCCATATAACTGTTCATAGTAGTTACTGATTATTCTTTTGATTTCTGCTGTGTCCGTTGTGATTTCTCCTCTTTCATTGATGATCCTGTTTATTTGTGCTTTCTCCCTTTTTTCCTTTGTGAGCCTGGCTAGGGGGTTTGTCTATTTTATTGATTTTTTCAAAAACCAGCTCTTGGTTTCATTGATCTTTTGGATTGTTTTTTTAGTTTCAATTTCATTTATTTCTGCTTTGGTTTTTTATTATTTCTTTTCTTCTACTGGTTTTGTGGGGTTTTTTTGTTGTTCTTTTTCTAGATCTTTGAGCTTCGAGATGAGTTTGTTTCTTTGCGGTCTTTCTTTGTTTCTTGATGTGAGCTTCTATTGCTATATATTTTCCTCTTATTACTGCTTTTGCTGCATCCCATACATTGAGGATATTAGTGTCCTCCTTGTCGTTCAATTCCAAAAAATTTTTTAATTTTCTCTTTGATCTCCTCATTAGTCCAATGGTCTTCCAGTAGTGTGGTTTTTAATCTCCATGAGGTAGGAAAGTTCCTTGCCTTCTTTTTATGGTTTATTTCTAGTTTGATGCCTTCATGGTCAGAAAAGATGGTTGATATGATTCAATCTTGGTGTATCTGTTGATGTTTGTCTTGTGCCCCAGTATGTGATCGATCCTGGAGATGATCCGTGTGCGCTTGAGAAAAATGTGTACTCCATTTTTTTGGGGTTTAGAGTGTTTCTATAGATGTCTGTTAAGCCTAATTGCTCTAGGTCCTTATTTAGAGCTTTAGTTTCTTTACTGATTTTTTTGTCTTGTTGATCTATCCATTGTTGATAGTGGTGTGTGAAGTCTCCCACTACGTATGTGTTTTCTCTGATGTCTGTTTTCAGAGAGGACAACAGTTGTCTGATATATTTTGGTGCTCCTTCGTTTGGTGAGTATATGTTAATGAGTGTTATTTCTTCTTGAAGTATTGTCCCCTTGATCATAATGTAGTGACCATTGGGGTCTCTTTTTATCTTTTTGAGTTTGAAATCTGTTTTATCTGATATAAGTATAGCTGTTTCCTGCTTTCTTTTTTGGTCCATTTGCTTGTAGGATTGTTTTCCCATCCTTTTAACTTTGAGCCTATTTTTATCTTTTGTAGCTAAATGTGTTTTCCTGGAGACAAGCAAAAGGTTGGGTTTTTGTGTTTCTTAATCCAGGCTGCCACTCTGTGTCTTTTTTATTGAAGAGTTTAGTCCATTTACATTTAGAGTTAATATTTGATCGTTAACATCTGTATTTGGCCATTGTGTTTGTCTTTCCTTTGATTTTATTTATTTATTCTTTTAATAACTTTTTTTTTTTTTGGCCTTCTTTCATTGTTATTCGTCCCTCTGAGGTTCTGGCTTTAGGACTCCTTGTAGTATTTTTTGGAGTGGGGGTTTAGTTGCAATGAAATTCTGGAGTTTCTGTTTGTCTGGGAAGGTCCATATTCTTTCTTCAAAGAGGAAAGGAGAGCTTTGCGGGATAGAGTATTCTTGGTTGGCATCTGTTTTCTTGGAGTCTGTTGACTATGTCCTCCACTCTCTCCTTGCACGTAGTGTTTTCTTCGGAGAAGTCTGATGTCAGCCTGATTGGCTTTCCTTTGAATGTTATCTGTTTTCGTCCCGCTTGCCAGCTTCATTATTTTTTCCTTGTCCTGGATTCTTGGGAGCTTTACTATTATGTGTCTTGCTGTATTTTCCTTTCGTCGTGGAAGTTTGGGTGTTCTTCTTGCTTCTTGTATATCAATTTTCAGCTCCTTCTTCACATTTGGGAAGTTCTCTTCAATTTCTCTTTGAATATTTTCTCTGTTCCTACATCTCTCTCCTCTCCTTCTGGTATTCCTATAACTCTTATATTTCCTTTCCTCATGGAGTCAGATAGTTCCCGAAGTCTTTCTTCGTTCTTTTTCCCTTCGTACTTCTCTTCCTTTTCTGTTTTGGTTCTTTTTATTTCTGTGTCTTCAAGATTACTTATTCGTTCTTCCATTTCATCTATTCTGCTTTCATTGCTTTTCCCAGAATTCTTTAAGTTCTTCCCATTAATTCTTTGATCTCCTGCATTTCTTTTACTTCCCTCTTTAGGGACTCAATTTCTTTCTTCTGACCATTGTTTTCCCTCTCTAGGACTCAATTGCATTCTTCTGATCATTGATTATTTTTCCCTTATCATTGTTTTCCTTATGACTCTGTCAGTTTTTAATCACGGAAATTTTAAATTCTTCTTTCTGGAAGGCTCAGAAATTCTTCCAAGTTATTGTCTTTGCAATCTGGGGGCTGGCTTTCTTTTTGTGGTGTGCTTTTTTCCTCTGGAGAGTTGCTAGGTTGCGTGTGGTTC